>NW_027507789.1:23247418-23419918 GCF_037356315.1 Lithobates pipiens
CATAGAGAAACCTTAAGCGAATTGTACCGTATTCAAATGCGCTCCATAAATGTATTTCAATTATGTTTTATTCTCATTCTGTATTCTGTTTGCATTTCTATAAATCCTTCTTATGTACAGTAGCAAAGTGGTCATAAAAATGGTGCCGGTTATTGCATTTAAATTGCACAGCATTAAACGCGGCAATCATGGCAAGGTATTACAGTTGTTGTGAGGATCTTTCTAAACACATCAGTCAGGGAAAAAAAAAATGTAGGAATCTGGGGGAGATATGGCCACTGACACAGTGGCGGTGCGTCCATAAGGGTGCATGGGCACCACCCCCTCTCTCCAGCAGCCCCTCTATCACCAATAGATAGATTCATGCATTGCATGAATCTATCCATGGCCGCTGCTGCCAACCCCTATTCAGGCGCCCGACCCCTTTTCGGGCATTGGGCATGCAAAAAAATTACAGTAGTTTTTTTTTGAAGCACCTGATTAGAGCCATATGCTCTAATAGGCGTCAAATAGGGTAAACAGTTTGCCCAGCTATGTTAGAAAAGCGACTGAATATTTGCTTTCCTAACACTGAACCGCCTGTCCGCCAATCAGGTGCTCAGGTCTGTTACCTGTCACCTGATTGGCTGAAACGACAGGTGCTGTGATTGGATGCCTATTGGGCATCCAATCATAGGAGAGGACAGAAGAAGAAGACATTGAGGACATTGCTTGCCGCCTGCCGCCGTCACCTGCTGCCCCACCGAAACAGGGTTAGTGCTCGGCAGACAGCGGGAGGGGGGGCACAGTGGCAGTATTCGATGAGCACAGTGGGAACATTTGATGACACAGTGGCAGCGTTGGATGGGCACAGTGGCAGAATTGGATGGGCACAGTGGCTGCATTTGGTGGGCACAGGGGCGGCATTGGATGGCACAGAGGCCGCGTTTGATGGCACAGAGGCCGCGTTTGATGGCACAGTGGCTGCGTTTGATGGGCACAGTGACTGCGTTTGATGGGCACAGTGGCTGCGTTCGGAGGGCACAGTGGCTGCATTCGATGGTACAATGGCTGCGTTTGATGGGCACAGTGGCTGTGTTTAATGGGCACAGTGGCAGAAATTGATGGGCACAGTGGCTGCGCTTGATGGCACAGTGAAGCTGCAATTGATGTGTTTTTTTTCAGATATTTTCAGTTTGTTTGCTCCCCCCCCCCCCAAAATTTTTGTGCACCAGCTGCCACTGCACTGACATTATCTTCGAAGGTCCATTAGGTGATTGAGGTCTAATAAGACAATGACACTTGTGAGGAGCATTGATGATGCTTTGATGACCTAGTCAATTATTTCCATTTACAGACTCTACAAATGTTTCCGGAGCTTCTAATAGCAGGGTTGTTTACACTTCAAATGATATCAGATTCTTCCATAAACTATATTTTCACTGGTTCTGCTTAAACCTTAGTTGAAATCCGTTTTTTAAATTTCTTCTCCTATAAGAATGTGTCCTGCAAGAAAAAAGGTCTTCTGCTCACCTCTCTACTGGCCCAGGTATCATACCGCCCCTCTGTTCTAGTACTGCAGCCTCAATTATTCTTCTGTTAACACTTTCAGGAGTGTTGGATGACTGTGTCCCCCACCCCATTCCCTGCTTCCGTTCATGACCACCTACATCACTACAAGGTTCAGCAGTGACACCTGAGTCAGTGGCAAAGGACACTGGAAGATAGGGAAAGTAGGAAACATGGGCCACCAGAGAGTTGAGTATAATACGTCTTCTTTCTCAGGGCATCTCCTTTTTATATATTGACGGGGTCACTTTAAACAGTTTGAATGATGAAATAATGTATATTTTGTCTTGAATGGCCCTGAGAATACACTGGGTTGGGAACACGCTTTTTACAAGGTTAGGAAAACACCGACACTGGAACACTTGTCCGTCCCGGGCCTAGGAAAACCTTAGTCCTCCAATGCAGGGCCTTCACTAGACTAGAAAAACACTGGCACTGGGACACTGATCCTTCACTGGGCTTCGAAAACCCTGTTAATGGGACACAAGCCCTCCACGAGGCTGGGAAAGCTCTAGCCCTCAACACCAATCAGCCAGACTGCTGGTTGGAAGCTAAACATTGGGGACCTTGAGTGGAGAGTGTGAACAAGTTTTGCTTTGGACTGCTGGTGATTGCTGTGTTGAATTTTTAGGTTCTTTTTGGGGCTTTTCCTTGCAGCTTTTTCACACCTTTTTCTGTCACTTTTTTTTTTTATTTCCTCTCTTCCTACTAATTAAGGGAAGTGGTTAATTTGTCACAGGTGCTTGAGGCCTATATAACTTTCTGTAGAACAAATTTTGAGCCTGCTCATCTTTGAGTTTGCTGGAACTTAGATCAAGTGGAACTGGACTAAGCGGTGAGTTAAAAACCAGAGTGGAAAACAGGAGGTTATAACAGGGTTCAAAGTACCTGTGTAGTGTGAGTGTGTACCTGTGTATTGTAAGTACATGAGTGCTGGGAGTGCACATGGGCTGTATTGAGTATTAGTGTCAGGTAGTACCTGTGTATTGTGAGTGTTGTCTGAGTAGTGTGTGTGGATCGTTAGTACTTGTGTATTGTTTGTACTTGTGTATGGTGTGTGCATGTTGGTCTGCAAGTGCACGTGGGTCTGCGAGGGCACGTGGGTTTGCGAGTGCACGTGTGTCTGCCAGAGCACGTGAGTCTGCAAGTGCATGTGGGTCTGCGAGTGCGCATTGGTATGCGAGTGTACGTGGGTCTGCGAGTGCGCATGGGTCACTTGTGTGTTGTCTTGTTGAATACCTGTGTATTGTCTTGTTGAGTATTAGTGTCAGGAAATGGGTTTTTAGGTAATTTGGATAGGGTATAATCCCCAATCCTCATTAAATGAGTAGGTACAATGCCTGGCGGGTGTGGAGATACAACTCGGTGCACATGTTGCGGCATGTATGCGTTCCTTGATCATCCGATCAAGGGCGAATACTGCTGTGCAAAATGTACGCACATTGTTTCCCTGGAAGCCCAGTTTTTGAATCTGGGGAAGCAACTGTAAGCACTGAGAAGACCCTCCATACTAAAGGAGAGCCAGGAATGTGCCCGGCAGGTGCTGGCAGGAGCCAGCACAAAGGCGGGTGGAGACAAAGAGTTGCAGGCACTATAAAAGAGTAAATGGGTGACAGTAAGGAGGGGTAGAGGGGGTGCCAGAGAGGCCGATTCAGGAACTGTAAGTGGTAAAACCCTGACCATAGAACACTGGCCCTTCACTAGGCTAGGAAAACCCTGGCCCTGAGACACTGGTCCTTCAATGAGCTTAAAAAAAACCCTGGTCATGGCACACAAGCTCTTTATTAGGCTAGGAAAGCTCTGGCCCTCAACACTAGTCATTCATTAGGTTGGGAAAATCCTGGCCCTAGGAAACTGGTTCTTCAATAGGCCTCAGAAAACCCTGGCCTTGGGACAAAAGCCCTTCACTAGACTAGGAAAACACTGACACTGGGACACTGGTCCTTCATTGGGCTGGGAAAACCCTGGCCATAGGACACAGGTCCTTCACAAGGCTAGGAAAGCTCTTGTCCTCAAAATTGTTCCTTTTCCTTCACTTTGCTGGTAAAACCCTGATAACAGGACACTGAACCTTCGCTAGAAAAACCCTGTTCTGAGACACTGGTCCTTGAATGGGCAAGAAAATAGTCATGGGACATAGGTTTTTCACTAAACCAAGTTAAGCTCTGACCCTAAATACTGGCCATTCATTAGGCTGCAAAAACCCTGGCCTTGGGACACTTGTCCTTCACTATACTGGTAAAACCCTGACCACATGTAGGTCCTTCACTAGGCTTGGAAAACCCTGGAAAAAAGGGGGGGAGGTGCAGTTCGATTAGCACGGACTGCAAAGAGGGGTTACTTTTTTAGGAAAACCCTGGCCCTGTGGACACTGGTTTTTCGCTAGGCTAGAAAAACCCTGGCTCTGGGATACAGGTCCTTCATTAGGCTTGAAAAACACTGGCTAATGGCTACTGGAGTTCAAGGCCTGCCTGGATCAAATTCAGCCATCCCTTAAACACCCAGTTCTATATGTGATTCAAGTCACAAAAAAAGAAGACGAAAAAAAACAAAAAACAAATACAGAAAACTAGTAGCCTCTTCATTATAACAGAAAACCTGATATGAAACAATTAGCAGGCAGCCATAAGGTGAAATTGGTGTAATTGTTCTGCAGCTACGTTACACGTTCCATCACAGAAGACATTTCTAATCTTATATCTGTTTTTCTAGTTTCATAATCTCCTGCAGTGCTCGTGTTCCCTGCTGCACAAAAGCTGATGCTAATTGAAAATATATGATGCATAGCATATGGATAGGCGTGTATGCAGTGCCGAGAAAGGTTATGCTGGAAGCCAAGGAAGAGAATGAGAAGAACGTGCAGCATTTGTCATTGTATTCCCCATATGTATCTAGCTCTGATCAATTCCGTAGCTTCATATAGAATATATTTTTACAACAGCCTTTCTTGATGGAGATTATAGTCTATTGTCCCTGCAAGAGTTATTCAGCAGACGTATCTGTACACACAGGGATGTTACTGCAAGTCATGGGGACCCTAAGGTAACGTTTGATGGCATCACCTACTGGTGGGTATAGTCACCAAAGTGCCCCTGTGCAGGAACCCATACAACTATATGACGATAGATAGATAGATAGATAGATAGATAGATAGATAGACAGATAGATAGATAGATAGATAGATAGATAGATAGATAGATAGATAGATAGATAGATAGATAGATAGATAGATAGATAGATAGATCAATACAAGCCAGGAGCATGGTTAGGGTATACTAATATCGGAGGCCAGTTTTATGATAAGAGTGATAGACATATGCAGAATGAAAAAATGTGTTTTGTTTCGTTTCGCTGTTTACATAAATTTGTTTAGTTAATGTTGTTTAATTCGTTTTCGGAATTTGTTTCGTTTATTCCTATTCTAATCTATTTTCGAATTCGGATTGATTTGAAAAATTTTCAAATAGTTTTTGGCATCAAATCTATTATTTTCTATTCTCTTCAAATTCAAATTGATTCTATTTGAATTTTGAAAAATGGTTATATTCTATGTATTCCATTATATTCAATTGTTTTTTTTTTAATTGTATTTTTTTTCTATTTTGTTTATTCTATTCTATTCTTTTCGATTCTTTTATTTTACATTCTGTTCTATTCTTTTCTATTCAAATCTATTATATTTGAATTTCGGAAGATGGTTATATTCTTTCTATTCTATTCTATTCAGGTTTTTTTTTTTTTTTTTTTTATACTAAGCTGTTATTTTCTATTTTATTCTAATCTATTCTTTTGTATTCTATTCAAATTCAAATTGATTTTATTTTGGGAAATGGTTATATTATTTCTATTCAATTCTATCTTATTGTTTTTTTTTATTCTTTCCTATTCTATTACAGTCTATACTATTCTTTTTTTCTATTCCATTCTTTTATATCCTATTAATTTCTAATGTATTCAAATTCAAATGTATTCTATTTGAAATTCTAATCTCAGAAGATGGTTATATTATTTGTATGTTATTATATTCTATTCTATTTATTTCTGTTATATTCTAGTCTATTCTGTTATTTTATTTTCTCTTCTATTTTGTTCTGTTTTACTCTATTATATTAAATTCTTTTATTTTCTGTTATATTTTTTTCTATTTTTTTTTCTATTCTATTATATTCTCTTTGGAAATTCGAAAACTATTTGAATTTGAAAACTATTTGAATTAGAAAACTATTTGAATTAGAAAACTATTTGAAGTTGAAAACTATTCTAATTTGAAAACTTTTCTAATTTGAAAACTATTTGAATTTGAAAACTATTCGAATAAGAAAACTATTCTAATTTGAAAACTATTTGAATTAGAAAACTATTTGAAGTTGAAAACTATTCTAATTTGAAAACTATTTGAATTAGAAAACTATTTGAATTTGAAAACTATTTGAATTAGAAAACTATTTGAATTTGAAAACTTTTCGAATTTGAAAACTATTTGAAATAGAAAACTATTTGAATTAGAAAACTATTCGAATTTGAAAACTATTTGAATTAAAAAACTATTTGAATTTGAAAACTATTCGAATTTGAAAACTATATGAATTTGAAAACTATTTGAATTGGAAAACTATTCAAATTTCCAAACTATTCGAAAACTATTCAAATTGGAATTTTGTCCAAATTTTTTTTTCGCTATTTCAGATTCATTCAAATTCGGTACTATTGTAAAACGAAAATTTGTCCGAATTTTAATTTGGAACAAAACAAACGGCACATGTCTCATGCCCTGTACACACGGTCGGATTTTCCGATGGAAAAGGTCCGATCGGATTATGTTGTCAGAAAATTTGATCGTGTGTGGGCTCTATCGGACTTTGTCCGTCGGAAATCCAGACGGAAAAAGTTTGAGAGCTGGATCTAAAATTTTCTGACAACAAAATCCGATTGGACTTTTTCCGATCGTTTGAAGAGAATTCCGACGGACAAAGTGCCACGCATGCTCAGATTAAATTACGAGACCAAAGCTATTGCCTACAAGCCTCTACGTAGCCCCGTCGTACGCAACGAACGTCACCTCGTTCCGAATGATCGGATTTTCTGACAACTTTGTCCGACCGTGTGTGTGCAAGACAAGTTTGGCACAAAATCCGGTCGGAAAAAATCCGATGGATTTTGTTGTCGGAATGTCCGACCGTGTGTACAAGACATAAAGGGTGAAGTTCTAAAAATGCGAAGTGAAAACACATACCAAGCCTTGTTTACCGAGGGATAATTATAAGGAAAGTTTGTTTGAAGGGAGGAAGGAGAAACGTTAGAGGTTATTGCTCTAAACATCTGAAGGTCGGACCTGGGAAGAAATAGAAGAACACACAGCAACGTGAATCAAATGTATTGCATTATAAAGCTAAGTAAAAACACAATGGGTTGAATGGCTCCTATCGCGCCTTAGAAAGGAGAAAGTTCTCAAGGTCACTGACTAATTCAACTAACATTCATTTATTGCCTGAATGGAATGTGCGCGTTTCATAAGCCCTTTCGTAAGTCTACAGAACAGGATGTTCTGTTCAATTATTTTTTTTTTTTAGCTTTAGACTAACATGAGATTGGAGCAACTGAGAGCTCATCAATGAGTACGAAGACAACACCACTCTTGTAAATTGTAACATATGTCTTTAAAGTTAATCTTTACAAGTCTGCATGAATGCATACTTGATGTATCACAATATACGTGAACAATATAACTAAAGAGCGCTACCCTTTATTATTAAAAAGCTGTCCTTGAGCTGCAAGTGACTTTGCCTAAATCGAGATGGAGCTCCTGGATGGTGTTCTCTTATTGAAGGTCTAGGGCAGTGATGGTGAACCTAGACCTAGATATCCTAGACCAGTGATGGCGAACCTTGGCACCCCCAGATGTTTTGGAACTACATTTCCCATGATACTCTGGCACTCTGCAGTGTAGTTGAGCATCATGGGAAATGTAGTTCCAAAACATCTGGGGTGCCAAGGTTCGCCATCACTGTCCTAGACCATGATGGTGAACATTGGCACCCCCAGATGTTTTGGAACTACATTTTCCATGATTCTCAACTACACTGCAGAATAGTTGAGCATCATGGGAAATTGTAGTTCCCAAATATCTAGGGTGCCAAGGTTCACCATCACAGTCTAGGACATCAAGGGTACTCCAGAAAAAAAAAAAAAATAAAGCCCAAACCGAGAGCTGCAATGTGATAAAAGTATATATATAGAAACCTATTTGGGGCTGCATTTAGACAACAGCTCACCCTAACCTCACCTAAATAATAGTGCCTTTTCTATTGTTTATTATTTCAGTAAAAAGGCGAATGCCGCAATGAGGTCCTGAAGGTGAAGTGTGCTGCAGGAATGGCCATCAGACCTTAGCAAGAACCTTTGGCTGGATTCACACCTATGCCTTTTTAGTGCTTTATGCATTTTGCAGATTTGCACTACAGTCCTTTTAACATGGCTTCCTATGGAACGCGTTCTGTGGTGCAAATCTGCAAAATGCAAAAAGCACTAAAAATGTATAGGTGTGAATCCAGCCTGACAATCACAGGCATGACTCCTAGAGGCAGAGACATGATGGGATTTGTAGTTGAGGTTCCCTACCCCTGCTCTACACTTTAGGCATACCTCCCAACATTTTGAGATGGGAATGAGGGACAC
Source organism: Lithobates pipiens (assembly GCF_037356315.1). Taxonomy (NCBI): domain Eukaryota; kingdom Metazoa; phylum Chordata; class Amphibia; order Anura; family Ranidae; genus Lithobates; species Lithobates pipiens. Next base: position 23,255,642 of record NW_027507789.1, read on the forward strand.
CTACTAGCAAACGTATGTAGGAATAGGACACGCACCCTCTGCCACACCCCCTTAAAGGAGAGCTAACCAAAAAAAAGGTTCATTAAATCCACAAGGGCTTTTTTTTTTTAACCACTAATGCCGAGTACACAGGATCTGAAATTCCGCCATCAAAAGTCCGATGAGAGAGCTTTTGGTCAGAAAATGCGACCATGTGTATGCTCCATTGGACTTTTGCAGAATTCCAACCAGCAAAAGATTGAGAGCAGGTTCTAAATTTTTCGGTCGGAAAAAGTTCCGATCAGAAATTCCGATCGTCTGTACCAATTCCCGGTGCGCAATATTCCTACGCATGCTCGGAAACAATTCGATCTATGCTCGGAAGCATTGAACTTCATTTTCTCGGCTCGTCATAGTGTTGTACGTCACCGTGTTCTTGACGGTCGAAAATTCAGCAAACTTTTGTGTGACCGTGTGTATGCAAGCCAAGCTTGAGCGAATACCAATTTTGGCTTGCCTCTAACTATTCTCTGCCTGCTTCCCTGGTACTGACTTCGGCCCGCTACTGGAACTTGCTCTACCTGCTTCTCAGATACTGACCTTGGCCTGCTACTGGACCTTGCCCTGCCTGCTTCCCTGGTACTGACCTCGGCCTGCTACTGGATCATGGGATACAAAAAACACAGTCACTTCCAGCGCTAATAGGTCTTCCAAGTGATGAGTAACAGATGTCAGATAAAATGGTGGTGTGAAAAGTATATATGGTATCCCAAAACTAGGTGGATGCTGCCTTCCTCAGATGGGGTAACCGAAATGAAATACAAGAAAAACAAAAATGGTGCATTACCAGAGATAATTTAATAATAAGAGATTTTTGTATAATAGTGGCTACTCACAAAATGCAACTAAGAAAATGCCATAAACACGCTGCATGGACATGTACAGAACACAGGGTACAGCTAAAGTGTTTCAGGGGCACACCCCCTTCCCCAGAGCTAGGCTACTGGACCTTACCCTGCCTGCTTCCCTGGTACTGACCTCGACCTGATACTGGACTTTGCTCTGTCTGCTTCCCTGTTACTGACCTCTGCCTGCTACTGGACCTTGCTCTGCCTGTTTCCCTGGTGCTGACTTAGGCCTGCTTCCTGACCATGTTGCTGCCCCACTGTGTATGACCATACCTCACCTTGCCTACATCTCTGACCGTAGCAATCCCCTGCTACCAAACTACCGGAACCCATGCATCTTTAAGCCTTTTACCTCTGTCACTACATTCAGGGGTGCTTGGGCCAGAGCCTCAAGGGAAGCCCTTTCATCAACTCGGCCTCCATCCAATGTACATGACAATGGGAGTGGGCAGTCAGAATTTACCATAGAAGGCTCAATTTTCCTGGGTTGTGAAGCAGTTGCTGACCTTGGGTACTTTGCAAAGTTGCACACTCTATAGTACTGGAAGGAAATGGAAGACGTTACCAGCTAACATGTGCAAAAAAGGGGGAGTGCCCCTTTACATGGCCTATGGAGGGTAAATTTAGGTAAATTTTAGGTCTGTCCTAGCTGTACACCAACTTTGAGTTTCGTCAACATTTTTTTATCTGGGGTTAAAATAGTTGTAAACCTAGTTACACCACTTGTACCTGCAGGTAAGCCTATATTAAGGCTTACCTGTAGGTACTGAAAATATCTCCTAAAGCGGCATGTGCACTGAAGAAATTACTCTCTCGTGGCGTTTCTTCAACAGCATGCCATGACTGGTGGCTCCTGCATGCACTGACGTAATTGCGGCTCCGGCTAATTACAGCGCCGGAAACCCACGAACTTGGGGATGTCACCGGTCACATCAATGTATAGGGACCGCTGCAACAGCTTTGTTCTAAGGTAAGTATTTTATAATGAGCTAGTATGTGATGCATACTAGCTCATTATGCCTTTGTCTTACAGGGTTTGTTTTTTATTTATTTTTTTCCTCCGGGTTTACAACCACTTTAAGGTTTCAATCATGAGCTGCCACTTGTATGCAAAGATTCTAAGGTGCGCTTCTATTATATGAGCCTTTTCTCTTCGATTTTTTTTTTTGTGTGCCCTTTGTTTTCAGAGATATAGGAGATCAAATCAATACCTTTTTACTCAATAAAAAGACAGTTTTTAAAATACCCGTTGCCCACCTCAAAGAAACTGTCCACTGAAAACTACTTAAAGTAGAACTTGCACAATTGTATTAATATTAAGTCTTAGCCCTTGTACACACGGTCGGAGATTCCGACAGCCAAATCCGTCGGATTTTGTCCGACGGATTTGTCCGAAACTGTTGCATACACACGGTCCGACAAAGTTGACGGAAAATCCGATCTTTCAGAACGTGATGACGTAATTACATTACGATGGGACTACATTCAGGCTAGTAGCCAATAGCTTTGATGTAGGAATTTGATCTGAGCATGCGTGGCACTTTGTCCGATCGAAGCATTTTGTCTGAAAATATTTCCGGCAAGTTGGAAAATTTGGTCCGACAGATATTCCATCGGAAACAGTCCGATGCAGACCACACACAGTCAGAATATCCGACAAAACGCTCCGATCGGACACATTCCGTCGGAATCTCCGACCGCGTGTACAAGGGCTTAGTATGTTTGAGACATTTTGCCTTATATGGAGAAATCAAAAAAGAAGATCAAAGTTTTAGTGTTTAAAACCAATGTAAGTGCAGTAAAAAATGAAGTCTGCTTAGGCATTGCAGATACGGTAGCTCTGAGCATTAACATAGCCTTATATGTAATGCAGAAACTGAACCGTGGTACAGAACTCTTAGAAGTTAAACATTCAATGAGCTTATGTTCTGCTTTTTTATATAGGTAGAGCTACTTGTCAACTGTGTCTAGTCAACTGTGAAGGAAAAGAGGGTTTCCAGAACAATACAAAAAGTCTTCTGACTCCTTTCCACGTCCCCAGGAGTCAGTACTTTAATATAATTTATCCAAAATATTAAGAAGAATAAAACAAGAAGAATAAAATAAAACAAAATAAAGAAAATTTCTTACAATTTGTACATTTTAAAGCTTGGTGTTGCCCCTCAAACCTTAGTTCCCTAGCCACTTACCCAGAAGGGTCATTATAGCGAATATAGTCCACGAGTTACTTTAGCGTTTATATTGCTGTAGAAGATCTTGTTCAGCTTGAATAAAGCTACACTTCAAACCTTTTAAAACGCTGTGGTATGTCGTTGCTTCAGGCCATAACAATGAACATTTAATCACGGATGGAACATGTGTTGTGGAACGCAGGGCACACTTACCCACTCGATTTGGTACAACAGGCTCTGGCTGGATTTCCAGCTCACTGTATCAGCATTCAGCAGATTTTCATGGCGAATTTCAGTCTTAGCATCTGATCCACTAGTATGCCAAAAACATAATGCATGTCGAGGGCTGGCATCTTGTCACCGTTAAACAGAATCTGTCTTAGAAAATGTATGAAAAATGCCATCCTTGCTACTAAATGGGACCATGGAAACGATTATCATATATTACATTTTCAAATATTTAAAAAAAAAGTGTTGATGCTGATCAATATTTTCACGGAAAAGCCAAATCTGATCTATATAAGCCGTGGTTGCTAAGCTGTATAACTCAATTGGTTTGTACAACTGTAAAGTCAAATAGAAGAACACTCCTAAAACAGACTTACCGGTTACCAGTTACCGGCACCTCAGCACCGGGAGACCTCCTTCCCAGGCTCCTCCTCCCGTCCTGTCAGAAGACACGTCAGAGCAGGGGAGGAACCTGCGGGAAACTTCCCTCGGCGCTCTAAGCCCTTGTACACACGATCGGAGATTCCGACGGAATGTGTCCTATCGGACCGTTTTGTCGGATATTCCGACTGTGTGTGGTCTCCATCGGACTATATATTCGACGGACCAACTTTTCCAACTTGCCGGTAAAATTTTCCGACAAAATGCTTCGATCGGACATACTCCGATCATGTGTAGCCTACTCCGATGGACAAAGTGCCACACATGCTCAGATCAAATTACTAGACCAAAGCTATTGGCTACTAGCCTGAACGTAGTCCCATCGTAACGAAATAACGTCATCACGTTATGTACAATCGGATTTTCCGACAACTTTGTCCGACCGTGTGTATGCAACAGTTTCGGACAAAATCCGTCGGACAAAATCCAACGGATTTGGTTGTCAGAATGTCTGACCGTGTGTACAAGGGCTAACACTGCCATAAACATGCAGCCAGCTGGGACAGATACCACAGGCCAAAGTGTCGGCAATTACTGCACTGGAGACCCGTGGGACACCCTGCAGAACATGTGGGCAAATGCTCTGTGCTAGTGATCACCGACACTGTAGCGGACCACTGGCGCTCCCTCCATGCTAGCACACTGCACTTGAGACTGGAATCCTTCCCACCGACCGTATAATCCGAGCCCCTGGTGTCACCCCCCCGCTCCCCCATAGCAACGCCACTGGTAGGGATGACCAGATCTGTGTAACTGCACTTAGGAAACTGAAATAAGACTGTGTATATTAAAGTAAGTTTATTAATAGTGAAAGAAAACACATCCAAACACCAGCAAATAGAATACACAGCAAACATGACGATATAAGTGAACAAAAAAAAACAAGTGCCAAAATACCTAACTAGATCACTGACTATGAGACAGAAAACCTAACAAACTATATATATACAAAATGGGGAACATGGTTCAACAGGGAAATATTGGAGGTGCAAGACTCAGCTATAAAGGGGGCCAGAATTAGAATCAGGAACAAGGGGAGCAGGTACAAGGCAGCAGGGCACAGGGTATAGGTACAAGGCAGCAGGGCACAGGGTATAGGTACAGGGCAGCAGAAGGATCAGGATCGGGAATAAGGCTCAGGTTGAATCAGCAAATGGTATCTGGCTAGCAGGCAAAACTGGCTATCAGGCAAAACACTGAAGCAAGAGGGAAATAAAGAGGAGAGGACTAACCACCTTCCTAGCATCCAACATCAGGTGAAGACTAATTGCTGGCTGCTGGGAGACAACTGCTGGTGGACACCAGAATACAAACCTCAGGTGCGGGATTATGGGAGTCCTGCATTCCTCGTGAGATGCTTATGTTGGGCAAGTGCCTGCAGATGGAGAAAAGTGCTGTCTGTCAAAGCAGACATCTCCTTGCTTTCTGCGTTGTTGGACGGCTGTGGAGGAAGGAGGGGAGCCCTGTTCGACCAGCTTACAGCAAGCCTTAGACTGCACATAGGAAGATGGGACAAAGTAGAAAATATACAATGCAAGATTTTGCAGAGGAGGATCTGTCAGGAATCAGTAGCAGGGTGGCCAGATAGGCATGGCTACACTCAGGAAACTGAGACCAGACTATATACAGTATATTTAAAGTGGAGTTCTAGGCATTTTATAAAATTCCCCCCAACCTCCCCACGTTCGTGATGACTTCCTGTATTCTCAGTGCTTTTTTTTTTTGCAAATAACTTTTTATTGGTTTTAACCCCCACTTCCGCAGTACCTCATACCTACAACATGTCCACCCGCCCACTGGCTCCTAGGATATGAGTGCCATATTCCAGAACAAGATACCAGTTGGCTTCAGCTGCCCACACTGGAGATGGGAGAGCACTTGGGGTGGACAGCTAAGTAAGTTTTTTTAAATACATAACAGTTACAAAAGCTACATTAACTAATAATGACAATTGATATTGGATTATGTGCAAACAACACTGAGGTGTTTTTTTTTTGTTTTTGTTTTTTGTTTTAAATGCTGGAACTCTGCTTTAAAGTATGATTTATTTACAGTGAAACCAAAATCCAAACACCAGTAAACAGCAAAAATAAAGATATAAGTGAACCAAAAATCCAGTGACAAATACCTAATAACCTAACTATAATATATAGAATATTTAAAAATGAGGAACACAGACCACAATGTAAAACTAGAGGTGTAAGGAAAAGTCAGGAAGGGGGAACCAAAACCAAGGGAGCATTGTATAAAGTACAGGTACAACGCAGAGACAGGAATCAGGTCCAGGAGTAACCAGTAAACAGTATCCGAGAGAAGCACTAGTATGGGAGGGCCTAAATAACCTTTCAACAGCCAGCATCAGGTGGAAACTGATTACTGGGATCTACTGGCAGCTGGGAGACACCCGCTGGTGGACACAGGAACTACAACCTTCTGCTCTGGGAAGCACAGTGCCACCAGCAGGTGATCCATGTCCTGAGACAGAATCATAAAGGTAAGATAAGGCATGTTAGGATGATTAGACTTGTAGCGAGTGTAGGTTCATGTTAATGCCTAACCTGAACACACTCCCTGCTTGACAACACACTGAACATAGGAAAGAAAGCTTACAACAAACAACCTTACAGTTTTATAAAGGAGCCCCTTTTATTTTAAATTTATCCTTCAATATATTGAGTCAGACATATATAGCATAAGCATGTTCCGTCCTTTCTTTTTATCATCAGGACATTCCTGTATGAATATATAGTACTATATGACAATGTACAACTGAAGTCGTTTATATGGTGTGACCTCTTCATCCTTGCTTAGCTTGAAGTTTCCCTGAGTGCTTCATGGCCTTGTTCGTATTATGTATGTTCTGATCAGACACATTGGCTTGTTAGTGAATTGACTCTATTACTAGCTTCTTCTGACCCCACTCATGACCTTTACTATGTCCTTGTTTATTCTTTGGCATCTTATTGTCTCTTGAGGAACAGCAGAGGGCAACTATTTTATAGATACTGATGCAATTTGACAGCCTTGTTTGTCTTCCAGTGCCTCTATAGCTTCGTACACAACCCAACCACCATCACCTGTTAAATTAATTGTACCATTTTTTTCTAAGAATGCATCAGTCTTAAAATGTATTTCCACTTTTGCAGTCAAATTGTGATAATACCTACTCAGTTAACTGCTCCTATTAGTTGATATAAAAAAAGAAAATAACAAAAACAAACAAACAATAAAAACAAAAAGAAAAAATATATTCTCACCTTTCTGACACCAGAATGGAGGTTTTCCCCTTGTATGTAATCTTAAGGAGAGGGCTGGGAAGTTAATGCTACCATAATGAACCCTGTCCTACTGCACAGATCTCATTATCAGTTGTATAAAGATCTCAGGGCTTTGGATCTGCGTTATATGTTAATGAGAGGAAACGCAGCCTGCCTGCCACTTTTTCCCTCCTCTTTGAAAGTGTTCAGAGTAGCTTGCTGTCTGTACAAAGGCCTGCTCCAAAAAAACAACTATATATACAGTATAAGTATATATATTTTTCTTTTTTTATTAGGTATGTATGGGAATACATTAAAAAAATCATACATACATACATAAAAAAAAAATACACTTTAACCACTTCAGCTACAGAAGGTTTACCCTCCTTCATGACCAGGCCATTTTTGTTGTGTTACTTTAACTGACCATTGTGTGGTCATGTAACACTGTACCCAAATAAAATGTATGTCCCTTTTTCCCCACAAATAGAGCTTTCTTTTGGTTGTATTTTATCACCTCTGCAGTTTTAATTTTTTGCACTATAAACAAGACCGACAATTTTGCATAAAAAACAAACAATATTTTTTACTTTCTGCTATAAAACATATCCAAAAAAAAAAACACATTTCTTCAATTTAGATCAATATGTATTCTGCTACATATTTTTGCTAAAGAAAAATCCCAATAAGAGTATATTGATTGGTTTGCACAAAAGTTATAGCGTCTACAAACTATGGGATAGATTTATGGAATTTGTATTTATTTATTTACTAGTAATGGTGGCAATCAGTGGCTTATAGCGGTACTGTAACATTGCGGCAGACAAATTGGACACTAAGGCTTAATGTACACAGGACGTTTTAAAACTTCCCCTTGGGGGGGGTGTGGCTTGCTGCATGGAGCAGTGATGTGTTTTCTCAGAGATCCTGGGTCCCTTGGCTCCACGAGCTTCATTTAACCTGGAAACTCCCTTACAATGTTGCACATGGGGAAAGACAAGCACAAGGCACAGAAGGGCACAGAAGGGCACAAAAAGGGGACTATTTTGCCATATTTCTGGCTGCAGCACAGCACCGGTCAGGATCCAAGATGGCCGTCTCAAGCATGCTCTGACTCAGCTCTGCATACACAGGTGAGCCTACATGGCCGTTTCCCACTCCCTGAGGACCCTGATTACCCCATCCAGACTCACCAGAAGCTACTCTAATGCCTTCCTGGGCTCAGGTGAGGGCTGGGACATGGAAACACAGATGAGGTCCCTGCCTACTAAAGCAGACTTTAAACACTGTGTTCACAGGATAGAGAAAACATACAAAAGGGACATTTCTGACCTAAAGAAAGATATGGGGGCTCGCTTTGAGGACATTGAGAGCACCACAGAGAGCACCACAGATGGCCACAGCTACACTGTGCAGGCTCATGAAAACAAGATGACAATGAAAATTGTAATCATTGCAATAAAATCCGCATACGCTGGATCCCTGAGACTGTAGACCCAAAAGATCTGTCCACGGCTGTGACATCTATGTTTAATCAATTGCTGCAACGCCCCAAAGATGACCCCATTGAACTGACCATGTGCACAGGACCCTGGTCCTCAGACCCCTGACCCCTCCTTTGTGCGAGATACCACGTGCCGGGTTCAGTTTTACAGGATCAAGGAAAACATTATGCAAGCTGCCAGCTCCCAGAACACTATCCTCTTCAATGATACCCCTGTGATGCTTCTCCCAGGTCTCTCACGTCAAACACTGGCAATGATGAAAGCATTGAAGCCGCTTACACAGCTTTTACAATCCAGCCAGATAAAATATCAATAGTGATTCCATCTCCGGGTACAACACAAAGTCAAAACTGCCGCCTTCCGCACAATGGGAGACCTCCCTTCATTCCTCAACACATTAGAGCTCCCACAAATCTCCTCCCGGATTGGCTATTTGCACCGACTACTCCTGGCTTTACCCTGCAGTGGCAGAAACAGGGCTGCAAACGCAACGCCAGGCCTCTTACTCAACAGGACCCTAATGATTTGGGAAAGAACCGGCTGTCATGGTGCACGTTGGCACCAATGACAAAGGCAGAGGCAGATGGAGTGTCCTAAAGAATGATTTTAGGAACTTGGGGGTTAAATTGAGAAAAAGGACCTCCAAGGTAGTGTTCTCATGAATACTACTTGTACATTGAGCCACAAAGGCAAGGGAGATAAGGGAAGTAAACAAGTGGCTGAGAAGCTGGTGTAGTAAAGAGGGGTTTGGGTTCCTGGAGGACTGGGCCGACTTCTCAGTCGGTCACCAGTTCTATAGTAAGGACGGACTGCACTTAAATGAGGAAGGTGCAGATCTGCTGGGAGGAAAGATGGGCAAAAAGTTAGAGGGGTTTTTAAACTAGGCGACGGGCGGAGAGCCCAGAGGTAGAGATAGTCAGCGCGGAACATATTCCAAAGGGTAGTATTGGGGGCATTAGTGTTAGGTTGACTAAAGCACATAAACCCAAGGTAAGTACCGTATTTATCGGCGTATAACACGCATCCCAAGTTTAGGAGGGAATTTAAGAGAAAAAAACTTTTAGGAGGGAAGTTTAAGGAAAAAAACTTACATTTAAATGCCCATCAATGCAACCTTGTCAGTGTCATTTGCAGCCTTGCATTGCAGCCTTGTCAGCCATTTGCAGCCTTGGATTGCAGCCTTCCATTGCAGCCTTCCATTGCAGCCTTGCAGGCTTGTCTCCTTGCCTTTCTGGTATTTTCAGCCGCACTCAGCCGTTCTCGGCTATTTTCGGCCCTTCTCGCCTGTTTTCGGCCGCACTCGGCCATTCTCGGTGGCTTTCGGCCGAATGTGGCTGAAAATAGCAGAGACCGGCCAAATATACCCGAGAACGGCCGAAAATACCTTAAAGCCGCAGAAAATGTTAGGCAGGGCGGGGGATCGGCGTATAACACGCACCCCCGATTTCCCCCTGATTTTAGGGGGGAAAAATGCATGTTATACGCCGATAAATACGGTATATTATCAAGTTGCAGGTGCAATCTTGGAACACCCAATAAGAGGATAGTATGCAACTGGATTTGGATTTTGTGGGAATTTCAGAGACCTGGTACAACAGCTCTCATGATTGGCTCTCATGATTGGCTGGCAACCATTAAAGGGTATACCCTTTATCGCAGGGATAGAGAGGGTAAAAAAAGGGGAGGGGTATGCCTGTATATCAATAATAATGTACAAGTGAATGTGAGAGATTACATCACTAAGGGAGCTAGGGAGAGAGGTGGAATCCTTAAGGGGAGAGCTGCAAAGGAATTAAGCTCAGGGGAAAATAATACTGGGAGTATGCTATAGGCCCCCTAACCTGAAGGAGGAGGGAGACCTCCTATCACAATTTGGATTAGCAGCAAGGATGGGAAGTGTTATCATAATGGGGGATTTTAATTATACAGACATAGTCTGAGCGGAGGGAACCATGCATTGGTCTAAGACTCGCCAGTTCCTAAATGTCTTGCCGGACAATTTCATTTGTCAGATGGTAGATGCACCAACTAGAAATAAAGTGTTACTAGATAAACTGATTACCAACAATACAGACCTGATCACGGATTTGGAAATACGGGCAATTTAGGAAACAGCGAACACAGGTGTGTGCATCCAAGTGCTTTGTAACATAGATATAAGCTTCCGGTGGTATATAGGGAACAACACTAGTCCCACTTTAACCACTTCCCACCCGGCCAATGCATATATACGGCCGGGTGGGAGCCGTCTACTCCTGATAGGACGTTCCTGAACGTCATTCAGAAGTAGCGGGATCGCGCGCGCGCGTGCCCGCGCAGCGGCGCGATCCCGATGTGCTCGTGTCGCCCGGACACGGCACATCTGAGATCGGCAGGAGGGCTCTGTGATTGGCCCTCCTGATCACATGACGGCCGTGTCCAATCGCGGCCGTCATGTGATGTAAACAAACAGCCGGTTGCTAGGCAATCGGCTCTCCTCTCCTCACACGGAAGTCATCGCTGAGGAGAGGAGAGCAGAACGCTGCAGCCGGCTGATGATCAGTGAGTATGGGCTGCTTTTTACAGCTTTTTACTCACTGATCATCAGTCTAGTGTCAACACACAACACACCACACAGTACAAACACAGTCCCCACATATGTCCCCAAAACACACATGTCCCCAAAACATACATGTCCCCAAATAATAAAAACACATGTCCCTAATAATAAAAACATGTCCCCCACATATGTCCCACTAAAATCACATGTCCCAATGATTATCTGCACACATATGTACGTGATCACCTGCACACATATGTACATGATCATTTGCGTACATATGTCCGTGATCACACAAACCAATTATTATACAGTTAACGGAATTTTTTTTACCAAAAACATGTAGCAGAATACATTTTGGCTTAAATTTATGACAAAATTAGATTTTATTGGATTTCTTTTCAAATAGAAAAAAGAAAATATTGTTTTTTTTCCAAATTTCCGCTTTTTTTGCGCTTATATCGCAAAAAATAAAAAACGGAGTCGTGAATAAATAACACCAAAATAAAGCTCTATTTGTGCGAACAAAATGATAACAATTTCATTTGGGTACAGTGTAGCATGACCGCGCAATTGTCACTGAAAGCGCTAGAGCGATGAAAGCTGAAAATTGGGCTGGGAAGGAAGGGGGTGAAAGTGCCCTGTATTGTAGTGGTTAAATAGCAAAAAAGTGCTATTGTGCAAAAAACAAGTCTTTTTATAAACAATACGGTGACAGTCCTGTTGAAAAAAAGTGCATATGCGTGGTATCCAGTAATAGCACTGCTAACATGCTTATAAATCCATGCGTCTAGAAATGATTGACAGGTGTTGCAGATCATGCATTTGTGCTCTTATTCCAGTGACCCCCTAGGTATTGAATGCTCACCTTGGAGCGTGTGACTTACAAATTACACTCAGTCAATACACGCTTGTGAACCACCCCTGAGTTCTATAATGGTGACAGGTTCCTGGGCTTCCCACGCAGTATCCCAGGAATAATGGGAAATAAGAAGCCTCGATAGTGTGATATCGCTTTAAACATTTTATTAAACAAATAAGAACAATCCCCCAATGGGTACCAGGTGCGTCAGTGCACCACTCTGTGTATGGCATGAAATATTACAGCGGCTGGTTTTTGAATGGCGTAGACCACCATTCCAAAACCAGCTGCTGTAATATTTCATGCCATAAAATATGGACACTTACCTGTCCAGGGCACCCACGATGTCGACACCTGAAGTCGATCTGTCGCTCGGGTCTCGGGTGCTGCCGCCGCCATCTTTGGTAAGGGAATCCGGTTCCCTACTGGGCTGGGAAGAGGCATATGCCTGTAGGTGAGTGCAAATACCTGTATTATACAGGTATCTGCACCCCCTCCCCCCTGAAAGGTGCCAAATGTAACACCGGAGGGGGGAGGGTTCTAGAAAGCGGAGGTTCACTTTTTGTGTGGCATGCTCACTCTAACCTCATCTGAAGTTGAATCCTTGGAGTCACCTATTTCAGAAAATGAGCTTCTATTGACAATTAAGGCTCTCAAATCCAGTAAAAGCCCAGGTCCTGATGGGTTCACGGCACATTATTACAAAACCTTTACAGGCATTCTTTCTCCATGCCCTTAATCACCTGAAAACCACTCAACCCATATCAGACACCGCGTGCATGCGCTGTGAAGAAACGGACCGCCGTGCAGTTTCTTCCTCCAGTGTGCGCCGTGACTGACGGCTCCCACCCGCATGCACGGGAGTGACGTCATGCGGCTAGTCACAGAGCCAGAGTCCGTGCCCCCCCCCCCGGAAGGAAGAGGACGCGTGGCCCCAAAGATGGACGGGGCCTGCTCAGGGTACAGTGCGGGCTTCATTTGCAGGTAAGTGTCATATAATAGGCTAGCATGCTAGCCCATTATGATTTTCATTTGCAGGCCTTGGGGGGAGCAAAAGCGGAAGTAAAACCCATCAGGGTTTACTTCGTCTTTGAGGAAATTTTTTGGTGGACCAAAGTGGGCTTTCTCCTGCAAAAATCCGTTCTCTCTTTGTTCTTCTTCCCTATTGTTTTAGGCGTTAATACGCAAGGAAAGCCTTCGCTCCTCATCAGTCAGTGATATGAAATGTAGATTGCTTTTCATCCGCATTTTATAGATGATATCGTTTTTTGGATTCTGTGCTACTTTAGTGCCACATCTTTGTTACAGATCACGCCAGTTTATCGCTCTCTGATATTTCTTGTGGGTACTTCCATTTCTTGTCATTTCTAATCACACCTACATTACACTCAGGCCAAATACATTTACCATAAAGTCAGTGAACATTATTCATATCCTCTGTCACTGATAGGAGCCGGAGCCATCAATTTTACCCTCACTCTATAATTCAACTAGCAGTCCCGTGGCTAAATTGCATTTTCTTTTCCTTTTTTTTTTTTTTTTTTTTTTTTTTTTTAGCTTTTTTTCTTACCCACAATGATGTTCCTAAAGCAAAATTCATTGAACACTAAATTGGCTCTGGCAGCAAAAGAAAAGCAAGAGGGTAACGTGAGACAATGATATTTAATGAATGAGCAAAAATTCTTCCGTTAGAGAAGAGAAGTGTCAGAAAGCCATCTTCCGTGTCTGATGTTTGGTTCCAAAGAGCAGACGCTGCTCACACCTGCTAATCCTTGTGATATCTGTGTCTTCACACTCCAGGCAGTTCTTAGTTCCATTCATTTCCCTTTTGAGGTATGACAGCTTCACCCCGAAGACCGTCAGCGCAGCGACATAGGGGTCGTCGGGTGAAACCACAGCGCACAGCGGGGGGGGGGGGCATGCTATCCTACATACCCAGAAGTGTCAGCAGTGAAGCCCAGAGCTCTTCAGGGGAGAGAATTTCTAACAGACCACCGGAAAGGTGAGTATTATGCTCCGTCCTTTGCTATTTTTAATATGCCGATACTGTTTTTTAAGGGTTAAAGTGGTTCTAAAGGCAAAAGTTTTTTTATTAAAGACATGTATTTTTGGAGGAGTGTCTGGATAGGGACAGTAAATTGGTAATATCCGCAGGAGATAAGCTTGTTCAAACCAAATTTATACACCGGGTATATCATACCCCCATGCGTCTATCCAGAATTTATCCCGCTAGAGACCCGCATTGTCCCCGGTGTAAAACGGAGCTGGGGACATATCTCCATATGTTCTGGGATTGCGTGAAACTGGTTGATTTCTGGACTGGGATATTTGATCATTTAAATTCCAGGCTAGAGCTGGGTGTCCCCAGGCTTCCTGAACTAGCTCTGTTGGATATACAGGCTGATGAGCAAACACCCTACCATACTAAACTCTTGATTTCATATCTCCTTTTTTACGCCAAAAAAGAAATTATCTGTCATTGGTTTTCACCCTCTCCTCCTAGTGTGGCCTTGTGGGAGGAGAAAATAAATAGTGTTCTGCCACTTTACAAACTCACGTATCACAATCGAGGCTGCCCGTGGAAGTTCGATAAGGTCTGGCTCCCATGGACCTCTGGATAGTATAGGAGCACTTACTTAAGCCAGGTGGTGTTGTTTTTCTCTATGCTTGTTAACGGGATGGAACCTCTGTTAGGATTGTGTGTATTCCTAATTCGCTAACTGTATTATATGTAGGAAATGTCACCTTTTCTTTTTCTGTATCCGACTGTGATGTGGGCTACTCCCCTGTCTTTTGTTTTATTATTCTGTACACTTGTCTTTGACAATAAAGCACTCCTGTTGTTTAAAAAAAAAAAAAGACATGTATTTTTACTTTTCTAAAATAACAAACATGTTAGGAGCCCGGATCCTCCTCTTCTTGGATCCCACACTGGTGCTTCTGGCCCCTCCCTCCTGCCGCGTGCCCCCACAGCAAACAGATTGCTGTAGGGGGCACCCAAGCAGGCGTGCTCCCGAGCAGCAGCTCTGTGTGTCCGTTCACACATGGAGCTGTGGCTGGGCCCATGGGCGTCCACAGGTAGGGGCAAGGGGGGGCAAGTGCCCTCCTGGAATCAGGGATTGGATCAGGAGTGATAACTCCCATCATCCCTTTCTGTCACCCCCCTCTCTCTCTCTCTCACCCCTATGTCTTTTTCACCCCCCTGTCACCCCGTCTTTCTCTGTCACCCCCTCTGTCTCTTTCTGTCACCCCCCTCTCTCTCTCTATCACCCCCCCCCCCCCACGTGTATGCAGTTTCTGACAGTCTCTTGTGCCATGTCCGCAGTCTCTTGAGCCATGTATGCAATTTCTGATAGTCTCTTGGGCTATATATGCAGTCTCTGGTCATCTCTTGTGCCATGTCTGCAGTCTCTTACAGTCTCTTGAGCCATGTATGCAGTCACTGACAGTCTCTTGGGCCATGTATGCCATCTCTGACAGTCTTTTGGGCCATGTTCGCAGTCTGACAGTCTCTTGGCCCATGTCTGCAGTCTCTAACAGTCCCTTGGGCCATGTCCACAGTCTCTTGGGCCATGTCTGCAGTCTCTGACCATCACCTGTACTACGTCTGCAGTCTATGACCGTGATAATGTGATAATGACATTGTCGAAAAGGGTCAGAGCATGGGTGACCTTAAAATGATGCCCCTCCCTGAAAAAAGTTCTGCGGACGCCCATGGCTGGGCCATGCCCCCTCCATCTCCCGATTGGCCCGCTGGCTGCTGCCAAAAGTCAATCAGGTGTGCGAGTCCCCAAAGAGCCAAGGCTCTTGTGGACATTGCTGGATTGTGACGGGGCTCAGGTAAGTATTGGGGGGGGGGGGGTCTGCTGCACACAGAAGACTTTTTACCTTCATGCATAAAATGCATGAAGGTAAAAAAACCTTGTGCTTTTACAACTTTAACCACTTCTGGCCTGTCACACGCCGATATACATCCTAACTTTGAAGAGGGATATCTTTGTTATGGCAGAACCTAGCTGCCATAACCCTGGTATCCTCTTCTTTGGCCAGTGCTCTGGTTTCTGATAATAGTGGTCTATGCGGCGGATCCGCCGTAAAATCACTTTTATCGGCGGTGGGAGAGGTGTGGTGCCCTCCTCCGCTTACCGGAGCCATCGGCAACGGTGGAGGTGATTGGGTCCTTCTGCTGGCTGGGTATGGAGACGAGTGAGGGGAAGATGGCCCCCACCCTTCGCCATACGATTGCAGGGCAGAAACAACGTCAAAACGTCACTTCCGCCCATAGCTCTTAAAGGGCTATTTTTTTTGTTCTTATTGCATTTTAGTGTAAATATGAGATGTGGGGTCTTTTTGACCCCAGATGTCATATTTAAGAGGTCCTGTCATGCTTTTTTTCTATTACAAGGGATGTTTACATTCCTTGTAATTATTATTATTATGTTTTTTGTTTTATTTTATTTGTGCAAATTACCACAACACCATTATCCTGTAGTTTATAAGATCAAAGATACGACTATGTTGGTGTCTCTTGTCAGTTTTACATTTTTAATATTTTTAAAATGTAACTGCCTACTCCCAAACTGACATTTGAAGTAAAACACATAGCCAATTATTATTCTCCACAATTTTTTTATTGTGCATTAAAAACAAAAAAAAATTAGACATGCTATCTGCCAATAGAACTTAACCGAAAAGTGCATTCTATGCATCCAAAAATATAGAAAATATACCAAATCAAATCATTATTCAACCAAAAAAAAAAAAAAAAAATGTCAAAGCAATAACTCCAAGGCCAATAATAAATAACACGTTATCTCCTCCGATTTCCACAACATGGTTGGTTGACGGCCGTTCAGAAATGAACTGAAAAGCACAAAATAGTTACATAGTTAGTCAGGTTGAAAAAATACACAAGTCCATCCAGTTCAACCTTAAAAACAATAAATAAATAAAAAATATCATACAATCCAATATACCCAATTTTATGCCCACAGTTGATCCAGAGGAAGGCAAAAAAAAAAAAAAAACTGCAGAAATGAAAAGCGTGAAAAGAAAATCGCGAATCAACACTCACCAAACTTCTACTAACATTAAATTAGAGAAGAAGCCCAAAGGGTGCTGCTAAAGACCTGAAAAACCACATAGTACGTCACTATATTTGTAATTGTTGGCCAACGTTTGTGTGGCCGTGTGTATGCAAGACAAGTTTTAGCCAACGCCCTTCGGAAAAAATTGCACGGTTTTGTTGGCGGAAAGTCCGATCGTGTGTACGGGGCTTTAGACAGTGCCTAGGAAGTTCTGACAAAGTACTACATATACTTTGAACACATAAATAAAACTGGAATTAAGATTTCTACTTTAAGTATGAGGTGTTGCCTACAGATCGGGTAAACGATCAAAGAATGTGAAGGGTTACTTTCTTTACATTTGTCTTTGGCAATAAAACTCATGAGCCAACAACTACAAGTGCCAAGATCCTAGCACAAAAAAAAAGAGCTTTGAATGTATTTTAGATTTAAAAAAATGCAACATAAGGGTTTGATATTGGAATGAGTCTGTCGGATATTACGATCGTGTGTGGGCTCCAGCGGACTTTTTTCCCCAAAAGTCAGACGGACCTAGAAATACAACATGTTTCAAATCTTTCCGACGGACTCGAGTCCGGACGAAAAATCAATTCGTCTGTATGCTAGTCAGATGGACGAAAACAGACGCTAGGACAGCTATTGGCTACTGGCTATGAACTTCCTTATTCTAGTCCCGTCATACGTCATCACGGTCGAATCCGTCGGACATTGGTGCTATTGTGTGTGGCCAAGTCCGTTCGTTCGGAAAGTCTGTCGGAACTCTGTCAAAAGTCAGTCGGGAAGACCATTGGACCTAGTCCCTCAAAAGGTACGGTCGTGTGTACGCGGCATTAGAGTTAAAAAAGAATTGAAATAAATAGTTTGAGCCAAGTTCTCAAATTGCAGAGAAATAGGTGGGTGCATCCGTGCCTCTATGGCTCCGTCAGCAGCTGGTGAACAGGGACCCTTAACAGTTATGGGAGCAGCTTTGGGGGAGCCTCAGTTTAAAGCTGAACTCTGGAATAACCAAATGTTGGCTAAATACATTCATCATGTGCAGAGCAGGACTTAGGGTGGTGGGGGCCCCTGGGCTTTAGTCACTTTCGGGCCCTACTGTCTATACATTATTGTATTTTTTTGGTGTATAACACGTGCCGGTGTACAACATGCACCACAAGTTTAGGAGGGAATTTTAAGGACAAAAACTTTTAGGAGGGAAGTTTAAGGAAAAAAACTTACATTTAAATGCCCATAAATGCAGCCTTATCAGTGCCCATTTGCAGCCTTGCCCATCCATCTGCAGCCTTGTCAGTGTAGCCTTGTCATTTGCAGCCTTGCCCCAGTGTCATTTGTAGCCTTGTCATTGCAGTCTTGAAGTTTAAAAATGGTGCCAGATCCTCTTGGGTCCTCTCGGCAGCTCTCGGGTCCTCTTGCAGTCCCGAGCGGAGCTGAGAGTAGCCGTGTGTACTCATCTTGGCTCACAGTCACGCCCAGTCCCTGTGTTATATCCATCATAGGGCGGAACTGGCAGTGACTGTGAGCGGAGCGGAGCTGAGTACACTCGGCTATGTATCTCGGCGGGTCCCCCTATTGGGTGGGGCCCATGGGCTTGAGCCCAGTCAAGCCCAATGGTAAGTCCTGCCCTGATCATGTGTATTCTTGTGCCCCATACACATGGTCGGAAATGCCGATCGAAAACTTTTTCGGAAATTTCCAACTGAAAAAGTTTGAGAGCTGGATCTAAAATTTTTCCAACAACAAAATCCAATCTGACTTTTTCCGATCATGTGTAGAGAATTCCGACGCACAAAGTGCCACGCATGCTCAGAAAAAAATTGTAGACGAAAGCTATTGGCTACTGGCCTCTACGTAGTCCCGTCGTATGTTACGAAACGTCACCTCGTTCCGAGCGATCGGATTTTCCAACAACTTTGTGCGACCGTGTGTGTGCAAGACTAGTTTCAGCCAAAATCCGTTGGAAAAAAATCAGCCGGAATTTGTGGTCGGAATGTCCGACCGTGTGTATGGGGCATAACTTGGATCTTGGTGTTCTTTGTGTATTTCTTCATGGTCTGCGGATGTAATCCAGTGTGAAACTCTGCAGTCTTGGGTCCTCGGCTCCCGCTACTGTCAATCTAATCCAGTGAGGGGGGCGGGGCTGAGTCCTGCTGTCTAGGTCAATGGACACAGCAGCAGGACTCGAGAGCGCACCCGCATGAGTGCCCCCATGGAATGCGTCTCTATGTGGGGGCACTCAATGCGAAGGAAGAGCCATGACCTTTGTACAGAGGAGGTAAGTATGACTTATGTCTGTTATTTAATAAAAAAAACCTTTACAATCACTTTAATAATTTTATCGTGATAGAAAATACGAAAAACTAATTTATCCAAATGTTTTTCATTCTTTCAAATTTTCGTTCTTTCTAATTTTTGAATTTTCAGATTTTGGTTCTTCCAAATTTTTGCTTGTTTTTTTCGGATACTTCCGAATGAACGAATATGCAGAATTTTGATGAAAAACGAGTTTGGAACAAAACGAATTGGGCATGTCTAGCATATACTATGTGCACACAATGCACTGTTTTGGAGGCATGGGCGCAATACTTGGACCTCTCTGTGACACTTAACCCAGCGCCATCATTTTTTCTTAACCCCAAATAACTTTACTAAACTAAGTAAATTAAACACACTGAGATTTGGGATGCACGGAGCTTTAAATAAACAAAAATTTTTGCCACATCAGGGCTTATTTTATGCACCTCCCCAGGATACCACCGGTAGGCACGGATGTCATAAATAAGAAGCCAGCTTTTCTCATCTCTCCAATAAATGCTTTTGTGCGGCAGTTAAAAGTTGACAGCAATGCTCCTAATAAAGGGAACACAATGCGGAAATTAAAGCAGACAAGCCTTTGAATCCCTGAAGTCTTCTATAATTTTACAGCTGGGCTTGTGCAGTGCGGGAACACCGGGTCTGAGTGATAAAATTGCTAAGCAGATGGCAAAACAAGTTTTGTTTAAGGCCTTTGAGTTGTGCTGTCAGAAGCTGACATGAGTATCGGAACTGCGGAGGAAGTGCAAAACTCCGGTACGTATTATTTCCATCTAAACTGTCCACTAATGTACCATTAGCACGGTTCCAGAAAAACATTTTTCGCCTAATAAAAGAAATGTTACTTAAAACATTGTGGACCTTGGGCATGAAATACACCCCCCCCCCAAAAAAAATACATGGAAATACACAAGGTGTATGTAGTATGTTCTTTCCTTCTAACCTGCTGCAGCTCCAACTCTTGCATTTGCCAGCAATTCCCGGCTGTCAAAATGGTAGCCAGGAGTTGCTGTGTAAGGTTAAGTTCACACTAGCCCAGGCTTCGGGACGTAACTAGAATCTTCAGGGCCCCGTGCAAGAAACCATGAAGGACCCCCACCAAGAGCGTTGCTATGGCTACAAAAGATCTGGGGCCAGAGCCCATAGCAGCGAAGTAAAGAATGTCATAAGTTTGGGCGGACATACAAATGTATATAATATCTTGGGCAGGCATACACATGTATATAATATGCATGTGTGTGTACGTGTGTGTGTGTATATATATATATATATATATATATATATATATATATATATATATATATATATATATATATATATAATATTGTTACATATTTGAGTGGGGATCCCCCTTACATCAGGGGGATCCCCAGAGATCTCCCACTTACATCAGGGTCCACAGAGAGCCCTTTCCTTACATCAGGGTCCAAAGAGAGCCCCCTATTACATCAGGGTCCCCAGAGAACCCCTTCCTTACACCAGGGTCCCCAGAGAGCCCCTTGCTTACATCAGGGTCCCCAGAGAGTATCCCCTTACATCAGGGTCCCCAGAGCCCCCCCTTATTGCATCAAGGTCCCCAGAGACCCCCCTCATTATGTTAAAGTCCCCAGAGAGACTCTTCCTTACATCAGGGTCCCCAGAGAGCCTTCACACTTACATCAAGGTCCCCAGAGAGCCCCTTCCTTACATCAGGGCCCCCAAAGAGCCTCCTCCTTACATCAGGGTCCCCAGAGAGCATCCCCCTTACATCAGAGTCCCCAGCGAGCCCCCGTACTTACATCAGGGTCCCCAAAGAGCCTCCCCCTTACATCAGGGTCCCCAGAGAGCCTCCCCCTTACATTAGGGTCCCCAGAGAGTCCCCCTACTTACATCAGGGTCCCCAGAGAGTCTCCTCTTGCATCAGGGTCCCAAGAGAGCCTCCCCCTTACATCAGGATCCCCAGAGAACCCCCCCTAACATCAGGGTCCCCAGAGAGCCCTCCTCATTACCTCAGGGTCCCCAGAGAGCCTCTCCTTACATCAGGATACCCAGAGAGCCTCCCCCTTACATTAGGGTCCCCAGAGAGCCCCCTTGCACCAGGGTCCCCAGAGAGCTCCTTCCTTACATCGGAGTCCCCAGAGAGCTTCCCCTTACACCAGGGTCCCCAGAGAGCCCCCCTGACACCAAGGTCCCCAGAGAGCCCCTTCCTTACATCAGGTCCCCAGACATCCCCCTCCACTTACATCAGGGTCCCCAGACAGCTGCCCCCCCTTCCAGAGGTTCCATTCCCCTGTACCTAGCTGGTCTCTGCTGTGCACCTCCAACCCCCAGCACATCTCTGTACCCTAGGGGAGGTGGAAGGCGGCGATTGGCAGCTCTATGTTGCCCGCAGGCCATGGGATCTCCTCTGAGGCTAGGAGTTCTCTTGCCGAGTGTATACAGTCAAGGGGGGAGGGGCCTCTGACCCGGCCAGGTATCAGAAAGAGTATACAAGCAGAGCTACTCACTGAAGAGTGAAACTGATACCTGCTTGGGTCAGAGGCCCCTCCCCTCTCCATTGTATATACCCGGGAAGAGAACTACTAGCCCCAGGGGAGATCCCGCAGGCACCATAGAGCTGCCGATTGTCGCCTCCCACTTCCCCCCACTGCATACTAAATTGACAGCCAGAGGTGCAGGGGGAGATGCCGGGTCTTGGGGCCCCCCCACAGTGGCAGCATGCTAGGGCCCAGTGGACTGCTGCGACCCTGATAGTTCCGCCAATGCCAGGCTTTGAAAAGCGATCTGTGGTAAGAAGCTACTATTAGCCCTTGTACACACGGTCGGAGATTCCGACAACCAAATCCGTCTGAGTAATTCCGACGGATTAATTCCGGAAGAGGTCCGGAAGTGATGTTGCATAAAAATGGTCGGACAAAGTTGTCGGAAAATCCGATTGTACATAACGTGATGACGTTATTTCGTTACGACGGGACTACGTTCAGGCTAGTAGCTAATAGCTTTGGTCTAGGAATTTGATCTGAGCATGCGTGGCACTTTGTCCGTCGGAGTAGGCTACACATGATCGGAGTATGTCTAATCGGAGCATTTTGTCTGAAAATTTTACCGGCAAGTTGGAAAAGTTGGTCCGATGGAGACCACACACAGTCGGAATATCCGACAAAACGGTCCGATAGGACACATTCCGTCGGAATCTCCGACCGTGTGTACAAGGGCTTAGGCTTTCAGGAGGTGATCTTGCCACCTCCAGAATGCCTGTTTTTTGTTGATCTGCAATTTACAAGAGGACTAAAACTCAGAAATCGTGAGCCAAACATATGGGTCATGCTTGTGCTGCGGCCCTATTGATATGAATGGCCCTGTTTGCTGCCTCACAACTTTACTTGTTGCACCAAATTGGCTACAGCATGTGAACAGCCCACACCTCTAGGTGGGTGTTTGCTTGATTTTACCTCCCTATACCAACTATTCCAGCAGCTGTTGTAAAAAAAAAAAGACCTTCTAATGCAGTGTTTATAAGCACTGTTCAGAGGTGAGATCAAGAGATACAAAGTAACATTGATGAATGAATGAAATACTTGTATAGCGCACAATGCGAACTGAATCGCCTCTAGGCGCTGTGGCGAGCTTTGATCATCTGCTAAAAGAGGAAGGTCTTGAGTTTTTTCCTAAAAGCCAGGTGATTTTCTTCCAGGCGGATGTTGATTGGTAGAGCATTCCATAGCCGGGGCCCTTGGACAGCGAATCTCCGATTCCCCCTTGGATTTATACCGGGCTTTGGGCACGAGGAGGAGGTTTTTGTTGGCTGATCGAAGACTGCGGTTTGGTGTGTAATGATTTATTTTCTCCATTAGGTATTGCGGAGCTTCTCTATGCACGCATTTGTGGGTGAGGCAAAGGGTCTTGAACGTGATCCGATTTTTTACGGTTAGCCAATGTAAGCTCCTCAGCGAAGGAGAGATGGATTCCCAGGGTTTTTTTCCTGTTATCAGCCTTGCCGTCGTGTTTTGGATCAGTTGTAATCACGCAAGTTGATATTGTGGTAATCCTATGTAAAGCAAGTTTGCGTAGTCCAGTCGTGAATTAATGATTGTTCCAACTACCACTGCTTTGTCATTCTTTGGGATAAAAGGGATGAGTCTGCGGAGAATGCGCAGCAGATGGTGAGATCCACTGACTACAGATCCTATTTGCGCATCCATTGACATTTGTGCGTCTAAAATAACCCCGAGACTCTTGGCTTTGGTCTTTGGGGAGATAGTCTGCCCAAAGACGGTTGGTGGAGACCAGGAGGTTTTGGTTGCGGGCTTATGATTTGGGTGTAAGATGAGAAGCTCTGTCTTTGATTCGTTCAGCTGGAAGGAGTTAGTGGTCATCCAGTCCTCTATTGATTTGAGGCAGTTTTCAAGTTGTTGTTGGTGATCTTTTTTTCCACTGATCCAGAAATAAAGTTGCGTGTCGTCAGCGTAAGGCCGCGTACACACGCGGGGACTGTTCGCTGAAACTGTCCGCTGAAACCAAGTTTCAGCGGACAGTCCGCTCGTGTGTGGGCTTTCAGCGGACAGTTTCAGCGAACAGTCCGCTGAACAAGGTTTTTCGGAAATTCCGAAAAACTGTCCGCTGAAACCTTGTTTCAGCGGACAGTCCCCGCGTGTGTAGGCTTGTTCGTCAAACAAAGTTGCGCGCATGCTCAGAAAGGATTTTCACGCCGAAAGTTATAATGCAGTGTATAGGACGTCGTATTTTTCGTCCCGTCGTACGTGCCGTTCACGTCATCGCGCACGGTTTCAGCAAACTGTTCGTCCGTCGTGTGTGGCCATGTCCGTCCATGCTAATTTTGAGCGGACTGTTTGCCGAAACTGTTTGACGGACAAAGTTGGGCGAACAGTCCCCACGTGTGTACCCGGCCTATGAGTGGAAGCAGAGATCTGAGCATCTGCTGATTTGAAGGAGAGGGCGAATGTAAATGTTGAAGAGAACGGGTGACAAAGGAGAGCCTTGAGGGACTCCGCAGGTGACTGCCCGAGTTTCGGAGAGGAATTTTCCTAGTTTCACTGTCTGTGACCGATACTTTTTGATACTTTTGTATTGTTGTATTTACTGTTGCATTCCTTTGCAGATCACAAGGATGAGCTTCATTCTGCAAACAATGTCAGTTAAACCAAACTTACAAGTGAAAAAGAAACAAGTTTTTTTTTTAAATACATCTTTTTGCCTATTTAATCATTTATTACCTCTTCTATGTACCATAATAGGCCCTATTTAATAGAGGAGTTTAGTTTTTTTGTTTTGAGAAATCATACTTACCTGCATCTTTCCCCCGTAGGCTCTAAGGCTGAGAACGGAGCGAGCAAACACCTCTGATCACTTGGTTCTGAGCTGGTGACTGTGAGTGCCAGGTGTCGGCCCAGGCAGGGCCATCTTTAATATTGATTGGTCCCTGGACAAAACTTTTCTTGGGCACCCCCCCATGCAGTTTCGCTCTCCACCTGCTCTGAGACATACAATAAATAGCAGCTAGACTCAAAATCTGTTTACTGAATCAGATCAGACAGCTATTGGGATTGGCTTCCAGAGGTTACAGTGTATCATTACCACTCACTGACTGGTTGCTAGAGGTTACAGCACACATTACAGGTCACTGATTAGTTGCTAGAGGTTAAAGCACATGATTTTTGCTTGTTGATTGGTTGCAAGAGATTACTGTAGATATGACCTCAGGGAGGCATGATATACACATGCTATTTACATATGAATTCAGACGCTATTTACATATGAATGCCACCACTATATACATATGAATGCTGCTGCTATTTACATATGAATCCCTGCAATTTACATGTAAACACAAGGTCTGTAGGTGAGTCAACTGTACATAACAATAGGGCAGAGCTGGGCACAATTAGTAGCAGCACTTCACACTGAGATATTGGGACACAGCACGGCACTAAACCTCAAGGGACAAGGGAATTTAAACCAGGATATTTGGCAAGTATGAGGCAGCTGCTTTGGGCCCCACAACAATGACAGGGCCCAGGGCAGCTGCCCCTTTTGCCCTGCCTTAAAGACGGGGCATCTGGGTGGATCCCGACAATATGATCACGATCTTTCCCCAGCTTGGACTGGCTCTGTGACATCAGCTGACAACGGACTTCAACGAGCTTCAGAACCAACTGCACCCCTATAATATATAGGAGAAGTACCGCCAAACAAGCTTCGGTTCTACTTCTTTAATTCCTGCTTCCTCTTTATCCCTAATCTATTATTTTCCTGTTGTTTTTCTTTTTTTTTTCCTTTCCGTTTATTTATTTCTGTTATCTGACTATTAATATTTATTTTTCATTTTATTTGTTTTGTTCAATAATTGTTTCAGTGTTGCACAACATTAAAAAAAAAAGCCTTTATTTTATTTGTAAATGCTTTGAACAAAAAACATAAATTTTGCATAATTTTTAACAGGACAAATTATAGAATAAAAATTATACTTTTATCTACAGTAACACATTATTTTTTTTAACACGGATCGGATCAGAAAAAAAAGAGCACTTTGTTGTGATTTTTCTTTAATGGATTGCATATAAAATGAAATAATTTTTCCAAGACCATATAACCAAAATAATTCCTTATTTGTTCTTAAAAAATCATATAGGTATTACTTTGCTATATTAGGTAGTCACAAAATGATTGTGGAATAAAACAGGTCCATAGCAGAAATATTTCCTGTGAAATACATTTCTGGGATTGCTATATTTAACATATGGATAAACTATAGCAGTAGTTATATTTTTTATGATATTTATTTGCTCCTTAATCTGTAAAACCAATCCGACAACCAAATCCGTCGGATTTTGTCCGAAACTGGTGTTGCATACACACGGTCGGACAAGGTTGTCGGAAAATCCGATCGTTCAGAACGTGATGACGTAATTTCGTTACGACAGGACTACGTTCAGGCTAGTAGCCAATAGCTTTGGTCTAGGAATTTGATCTGAGCATGCGTGGCACTTTGTCTGTCGGAGTAGGCTACGCATGATCGGAGTATGTCCGATCGGATCATGTTGTCGGAAAATTTTATAGCCCAGCTCTAAAACTTTGTCGGTCGGATATTCCGACGGAAAAAGTCAGATGGAGCCCACACACGGTCGGATTATTTTCCGTTGGAATGTCTGACCGTGTGTACAAGGGCTTAGAGAGGTTTGTGTGCTGTTTTTTTCAAATAATAATTTTTCGATAATTTAAACTGTTTAATTTTTTTTTCTTTTTTTTTCTATATAAATGTAATTTTTGCTGTAAATACTGAAAAAAAAAAAAAAATCCCTCTCAAAATACATATCAGACCATTTAAGTCAGGTGTGGATTTTAAGGAGGTACCTCACGCAAAAAGAAAAAGAAAAAAAAACGTATGGTCCTTAAAGAAATTCATACTAGACCCTACTCAAACTAAATCATACTTCATGTCTGATACACATTTTAAGGGGGGACGAAAAAATAAATGCATGAGATCCCCTCAAAAAATCAATACCAAGCCCCTAATCCAAGCATGCAGCCTGAGAAAGAAAGTAGAGGGGTGAGGGTGGAGCATACCAGGCAACATACCCTCCTTAACAAGGGCATCTTGCCCACAACCCTTGCCTGGTGGTTGTGGGGGGTCTAGGTTTGAGGGGCTTCTTGAAATCTGGAAGCTCCCTTTAATAATAATCGGTGTCCCAAATACCACCCCCCTACTCATTCACAGAAAAAAGTTGGACACCCAAACATTTGAGTCCTTTTTAAAAAAAAAAAAGGTCCCTAAGGCCCCTTTCACACGGGACAGATCCGTAATGAACATCCGCTTGCTCAGTGGGGAATCGCTCCATTTATCCCCGCTGAGCTGGCGGATAACAGGGCGGTCTGGGCACACTGTGCAGGGATCGCCCTGTCAGATCTCCGCTCTCCTCTATGGGGGATTGGATGAACACGGACCGTCTGTCCGTGTTCATCCGATCCGCCCTGCAGACGGATAGAAAAATAGGATTTTCCTCCGGCTGCAGAATCGGACAGTAGCGGAGACGGACGATGTCAGGTGTCAGCGGATGTTCATCCACAGACACCCGCTATCCCATAAGGATGCATGGATGCCCGTATTTCATCCGAAAACGTATGGATGAAATACGGACATACTGTCCGCATGTGTGAAAGGGGCCTTATTCTAAATCCATAGTAAACCGCAATACCTCCAAACTAGCAGATAAAAAAGACAGTGACCTTGCGCACACAACTGATCCCGACGCTAGCCAAATCAAGGCTCCCCACCAAGCTGTCCTCAGATATATACAGGAAGTGGCGGGGATAGTGATTACGTCATTGACCAAAAATGGCATGGGCATGTAGGTGCCATACCTGTGGAATCGCAGTGGAAGTTGGAAGTCACTGTAGTACTATGGTGACCTCCACTGTGACCACCAAGCAACTGTCATGCTGCATTTTGAACACACCGGGTTGTTCGGCACGGGCTTAAGGAACACTTTTCATTATCTCAGTGTATAAAAAGAATTCCCTGATTAGACAAGGTGGACCAGTGAAAACTTTGCATCCATCAGGAAAATGTTGAACGGCACCTGTGCTGAGCGGGTGACAGCCTTTGCAGGACAGGTGTTCAGCATGGTACCCAGCAGCTACCTGCATTTACTGTAGTAGCAGTGCCTCTTAGCCCTTGTACACACGGTTGGAGATTCCGACAACCAAATCCGTAATTCCGACTGATAAATTCCGGAAGAGGTCCGGAAGTGATGTTGCATACACACGTTCGGACTAAGTTGTCGGAAAATCCGATTGCACATAACGTGATGACATTATTTCGTTACGATGGGACTACGTTCAGGCTAGTAGCCAATAGCTTTGGTCTAGGAATTTGATCTAAGCATGCGTGGCACTTTGTCCGTCGGAGTAGGCTACACATGATCGGAGTATGTCTGATCGGAGCATTTTGTCAGAAAAATTTACCGGCAATTTGGAAAACTTGGTCCGTCGGATATTCTGACGGAAACAGTCCGATGCAGACCACACACAGTCGGAATATCCGACAAAATGGTCCATGTACAAGGGCTTAAAGTGATTTCCAGCTTTTAGGGCAGTGGTTGTCAACTTATGAGCTACAGGTCACCTCAAATGTGGTCCTCAACTTTAAGGGCAACGTCTAATGTTCAATATATGTAATGATGAAAGGACTGTCAAAAACTGTAAACCTAATAGAGGAAATGAGGGTCAGAGAGTGTGGACATTTGGCCGGAGATATGCTACAGGAGACAATACAAAATTGTGAAAATTTTACATGAGCCTAGTAGAGATCAATGTTATTATTCTATCAATGTTCCCACTACAGACTGCTGAGGTCCAAGGGCTGTACATCATATACCAAAGGGCCGCATGGTTGAACATCAGGGTTCTAGAGACATCCCACAGGTATGGCACATACAGACTTACATTGGTCAAAGCTGGACTAATGTCACCATGTAAAAACTGCCATACCTGGACCTCAGCTTTACCATACATGGTCCCAACATCATTTCCTCATATTCCAAGGGCAGCTTGCATATCCGAAATGCATACCACCCAACATTTTGAGATGGGAATGAGGGACACCAACTAGAAAATGTATGTAGGCATAGGACACGCCCCCTGCCACACCCCCCTTAAAGGAGAATTAACCAAAGGTTAATTAAATCCACAAGGGATTTTTTTTACCACTACTATTCCTTTATATTGGCTTTTAAAATGTACAAATGCAGCAATTTAGAATTTGGATGAAAGGTTTAGCACTGGGAAACACGTTTTGAAAGATAAAAAGTGCATTTTATATACAACTATATAGATCAGACCAAAATGGGGGACAAATAAAGGGGGGAAGAGGGACGGAGGGACATTGCTCCAAATCAGGGACAGTCCCTTCGAAATCAGGGACAGTCCCGCGAAATCAGGGACAGTCCCGCAAAATCAGGGACAGTCCAGCAAAATCAGGGACATTTGGGAGCTATGGAAATGGTGCTGTTTAAGAGGATTGCATTATATACATTTGATAGAGCCATTTATTTAGGAGGGTACCGCTATATTAACATACTTGACAAAGAAAAGGTTCTCTTTAAATTCTGCTATTTGATGAGCTATACAGTTCAACACACTTTTTGTATACAGGATGCCAACTACTTTTTTTTTTTTTCATACATTGGGGACTTCCCAACAATTCTAGATGCTATAAATGTATTTATTTTGGCAATGTGAACTTGAAAGTGTGCATAAAATACCGTCCCGGTGAAATATACTTACACAAAATACATACAGCTTTGCCACCTTTAAAATTTATTCAGGATTTCAAGGGATTTCAATTCAACATTGACTTTAAAAAGCGTGTGTACTTGAGAGTTTGTGCATTATTAAAGTTATCCATTTGTAACTCTATCTACAGTCAGTAACTTTGAAGAGGAAGGAAGCTCTATAACATTTCTATGACCCATTTTGGACAGTTTCATTATCTTGACAGATCCGGAGCCTGTTTTCTCTCATTCTGTACAGTGCCAGAATTTTAAATTCCCCCTACATGGCGAATATGTGTTTGTACCAGCTATCTGTTTAACCACTTCAGCCCCGGAAGGATTTGCCCCCTTATTGACCGGGCAATTTTTTTTTTGAAATACGGCACTGCGTCACTTTACCTGACAATTGCGCGGTTGTGCGATGCTGTAGCCAAACAAAATTGACGTCTTTTTTTTCCCCCACAAATAGAGCTTTCTTTGGTGGTATTTGATTTTATTTTTTGCGTTATAAATAAACAAAAGAGTTACAATTTAAAAAAACTTTTTGCTGTAATACATATGCAAAAAATATATAAAAAAACAAATATATTCAACAGTTTAGGCCGATATATATTCTTCTACATATTTTTGGTATAAAAACTCATAAAAAGAAGTGTTATGCCTCGTACACACAAGCGGAATTTGTGACAGTGTGTATACAAGCCAAGCTTGAGCGGAAATCCGTCAGAAAAACCATCCAATTTTTTTCCGACGGAATTCCGCTCAAGCTTGGCTTGCATACACACGGGTCACACAAAAGTTCTCAGAACTTTCGACCGTCAAGATCGTGGTGACGTACAACACTACGGCGAGCCGAGAAAATGAAGTTCAATGCTTCCGAGCATGCGCCGAATTGTTTTCGAGCATGCGTAGGAATTTTGGCCGTTGAAATTGCATCAGACGATCGGAATTTCCGATCTGAACTTTTTCCGTTGGAAAAATAGAGAACCTGCTCTCAATCTTTTTCTGGTGGAAATTCCGCCAGCAAAAGTCCAATGGAACATACACACGGTCGGAATATCCGACCAAAAGCTCTCATCAGACTTTTGCTGGCGGAATTTCCGATCGGGTGTACTGGGGGTTTAAACCAAAAAGACTGCAACCTAAAAAGTTTCCATATAAGAATTATATAAAATTCTCCCAAAGGTGCATAACCTTCACACAGAATCGTCAGTGCTCATAACATGGTAAAGCAAATCAATAGGGGAAATGTATCAAAACTGGAGCAGACAGAATATTCAGCTTGTTCAGGTAAGCTGTAAAAATCAAAGATAGAAGCAGATTGGTTGCCATTAACAACTGCTCCAGATCCTACCTGCTTTAAGCTTACTAAATTCCCCTCAATGTCCACAACTCGATCTTCAGTGCTCCAAAATTGGTACTTGCAAGACCACCACCATCACCTCCACAATGTGTGCAATAAATATGCTCATCTGAATCAAGATCAGGAGGTTGCACAAGCTCATTTCAACCATACACTGGTCAATTTAAATCTTCTGCTCCTTTAGACCCCTTTCACACTGCCGGCGTTTTTCAGGCGCTACAGCGCTAAAAATATCACCTGTATAGTGCCTGAAAAAAAGCAGCTCCATTCACTCCAGTGTAAAAGCCCGAGGGCCTTCACACTGGAGCGGTGCGCTGGCTGGCAGGGCGTCACAAAAAGTCCTACCAGCAGCATCTTTGGAGCAGTGAAGGAGCGGTGAACTCAAATTAAAAATAGCGCCGCTTTACTGCTGACGCCCTAGGCGGCGCAGTGTGAAAGGGCTCTTACTGTTCCCAGGTTGCTCCCAACAGATACAGAGGAGATGGTGGGAGAAACCTGGGGTGGTTAAGATCCCTTTCACACTGCAGGCGTTTTTCAGGCGCTAGAACGCTAAAAATAGCACCTGAAAAAAGCGTCTCCATTCACTCTGGAG
The DNA here is from genome assembly GCF_037356315.1 of Lithobates pipiens. Classification (NCBI taxonomy): domain Eukaryota; kingdom Metazoa; phylum Chordata; class Amphibia; order Anura; family Ranidae; genus Lithobates; species Lithobates pipiens. The sequence goes on from NW_027507789.1 coordinate 23,287,152, forward strand.
CGATGTGCGCTGGCAGGGCATCACCATAAGTCCAGCCAGCAGCTTCTTTGGAGCGGTGAACTCACCGCTCCTCCACTGCTGCTCCCCATTAAAATCAATGGGGAAGCGCTGCGAAAGCCAGTATTTAACCCCTTTTCGGCCGCTAGCGGGAGGTTAAAACCGCCCCGCTAGTGACCGAATAGCACCGCTAAAACGAAGATAAGGCGGCACTAAAATAGCGCTGCTTCTTTCCCACCAATGCCGATGGCAGCTCGGTGTGAAAGGGATCTAAAGGAGCAGAAAATTTTAACTGCCCATTTTCTTTTTATTTATTGATTGGATGTGAGTGAAACAAAAAAGACCCCTTTCACACTGGGTCGTTTTGAAGGCGCTATTGCACTAAAAATAACGCCTGCAAACCGACCTGAAACAGCCGCTGCTGTCTCTCCAATGTGAAAACCCCGAGTGCTTTCACACTGGAGCGGTGTAAAAATAAAAAAGTACTGCTAGCAGCATCTTTGGAGTGGTGAAGGAGCAGTGTATACACCGCTCCTTCACTGCTCCTGTCCATTGAAATCAATAGGGCAGCGTGGCTATACCACCGAAAAAAGCGCTGCTGCAGCAGCGCTTTGCGGTGGTTTTAACCCTTTCTCAGCCGCTAGCAGGGGAGTAAAACCGCCCTGCTAGCTGCCGAATACCGCGGCTAAAACAACGGTATAGTGCTGTTTTTCCTGCCAATGCTGCTTCCGCCCCAATGTGAAATGGGCCTTAGAGAGCTAGCTGGCTTTACATATAGTGAGACTGCATGGGCACTTTATATACCACATTGTAGGAGCCTTAGATATGGTGGAAGCATTCGTTTTCTTTTTTCTTCAGGTTTTTTCCTACAGCAGGTTTCTGTTACCTACAAGATACAACAGGTCCAGCGGGAAAACACCCCAACCGGGAACACTCACAGCATGTCACAGAAGTGGAGCAGTGGACAGAAGATTCAGAGGGGCCGACAGCTTCTGGAGGAGGAGCAGAAGGTGGAATGCGGCCTGGCTGGACCGTACCTAAAGACGATGCTTCCAGTAAGGTTGGTGTAGTCCCTGCGCTTTCCCTACTCCTTCAGAACCTTTCCCTGGCACTAAGCACGGTCCCCTACTTCAGTCACTTGAAAAATGTGGGCCAAGCCTGGGATCCAGGGTTCTTAATAGACTCTGCCTGACCCAAGATGGCCATCAGAATCACATGGGGCACCAGCATCCAATTGGATAGATGCCTCCCTGTGACCCAGGAAACTATAGAGGAACGAACTTCCTTATGACCTCCTCCCCCATCTGCAATGCCGCTGTGGTCGAAGGTCTCCACCTGCAGTGGAGAAAAGAGATTGCACCTGCCTACAAGATCAACAGGTTTTTTTTTCTGTAATTGCTGACAACATTCTCAGCCTTTAAAAAGGAAACAAGTGCAACCACCACTTCTAATGCCGCGTACACACGATCGGAATTCTCGTCGGAAAAAGCTCTGATGGTTTTCCCGACGGAATTCCGACGGAATTCGGCTCAAGCTGTCTTGCCTACACACGGTCACATCAAATTCCGATCGTTTATAACGCAGAGACGTACAACACGTACGACGTCACTAGAAAAAGGAAGTTCAATAGCCAGTAGCCAATAGCTTCCATCTCGTAGTTGAATCTGAGCATGCGTGATTTTTGGCGTGTCGAAATTACCGATAGAAAGTTTTTCTGTCGGGAAAATTGAGAACATGCTATCAATTTTTGGCTGGCGGGAATTCGGACAGCTAAATTCCGATGGAGCATACACACGGTCGCATTTTCCGATGAAAAACTCTCATCTGTCTTTTTCTGGCCGGAATTCCGATCGTGTGTACGCGGCATCAGAACTGCTAAGCTGAGATATGTTACATTTTTGTTCTTGGTTCTAGATATCCTTGAACTTCCATTTTGCTGCCCAATCACCTCGCCCTGTGGCAGGATCCTTAGCACCAATAGTATATCATCCCATGCCGAATCCAAGCCGCGCTTTAATCCTAGAGCCACAAGAGACTGTCTCGAAGTAGCGACAGCTGTTTTGTGTTAAGGAAACTTTTACCCTTTGTAACATTCATTCATGGCCGTTTTATACACAGCAGCCTTCGCTTTGGATTTTATCGGACTTTTAAGCAGATGAAGACATGTTCACATCGCATCTAAAATGTATTAGATTGCAACTCAATACGACTCTCGGCCCTTCATGCATTTATTGATTTAGAAGTCTTCAGACAAAAAGCCTTGTTAAATCTCTGCCATTTATTTCTGCTAAGGAAATCAAATCTTTCCTGACACCAGTAATAAACAGTATTGTGGTTGGTGTGCATGAAAAAAGATGCAAGCTTATCAATTTCAGTCTATGCCGCGTCCCTGCACCGCATGTCTAGACACAGACAAGGGTGGAAGGGTAGAAATTCCTCTTTGGGATTTCTAATAATTTTTGCAGAGACTATCTATTTTTCTCGCAGGGGTCTTTCATTATGTATAACCAGCTATAGTATATGTACAGTGGTGTGAAAAAGTGTTTGCCCCCTTCCTCATTTCCTGTTCCTTTGCATGTTTGTCACACTTAAGTGTTTCGGAACATCAAACCAATTTAAACAATAGTCAAGGACAACACAAGTAAACACAAAATGCAATTTGTAAATGAAGGTGTTTATTATTAAAGGTGAAAAAAAATCCAAACCATCATGGCCCTGTGTGAAAAAGTGATTGCCCCCCTTGTTAAAACATACTATAACTGTGGTTGTCCACACCTGAGTTCAATTTCTCTAGCCACACCCAGGCCTGATTATTGCCACACCTGTTCACAATCAAGGCATCACTTAAATAGGAGCTGCTTGACACAGTAAGGTCCACCAGAAGATCCTTAAAAGCTACACATCATGCCGAGACCCAAAGAAATTCAGGAACAATTGAGAAAGAAAGTAATTGAGATCTATCAGTCTGGAAAGGGTTATAAAGCCATTTCCAAAGCTTTGGGAATCCAGTGAACCACAGTGAGAGCCATTATCCACAAATGGCGAAGACATGGAACAGTGGTGAACCTTCCCAGGAGTGGCCGGCCGCCCAAAATTACCCCAAGAGCGCAGCAACGACTCATCCAAGAGGTCACAAAAGACCCCACAACAACGTCCAAGGAACTGCAGGCCTCACTTGCCTCAGTTAAGGTCAGCGTTCATGCCTCCACCATCAGGAAAAGACTGGGCAAAAATGGCCTGCATGGCAGAGTTCCAAGGAGAAAACCACTGCTGAGCAAAAAGAACATCAAAGCTCGTCTCAATTTCTCCACAACACATCTTGATGATCCCCAAGACTTTTGGGACAACATTCTGTGGACCGATGAGACAAAAGTGGAACTCTTTGGAAGGTGTGTGTCCAAGTATATCTGGCGTAGAAGGAACACTGCATTTCATAAAAAGAACATTATACCAACAGTAAAATATGGTGGTGGTAGTGTGATGGTCTGGGGCTGTTTTGCTGCTTCAGGACCTGGAAGACTTGCCGTGATAAAAGGAACTATGAATTCTGCTGTCTACCAAGAGATCCTGAAGGAGAATGTCCGACCATCTGTTCGTGTACTCAAGCTGAAACGAACTTGGGTTCTGCAGCAGGACAATGATCCTAAACACACCAGCAAGTCCACCACCGAATGGCTGAAGAAAAACAAAATGAAGACTTTGGAGTGGCCTAGCCAAAGTCCTGACCTGAATCCTATTGAGATGTTTTGGTATGACCTTAAAAAGGCCGTTCATGCTCGAAAACCCTCTAATGTAACTGAATTAGGACAATTCTGCAAAGATGAGTGGGCCAAAATTCCTCCAGGACGCTGTAAAAGCCTCATTGCACGTTATCGCAAACGCTTGGTTGCAGTTGTTGCTGCTAAGGGTGGCCCAACCAGTTATTAGGTTTAGGGGGCAATCACTTTTTCACACAGGGCCATGATGGTTTGGATTTTTTTTCACCTTTAATAATAAACACCTTCATTTACAAATTGCATTTTGTGTTTACTTGTGTTGTCCTTGACTAGTGTTTAAATTGGTTTGATGTTCCGAAACACTTAAGTGTGACAAACATGCAAAGGAACAGGAAATGAGGAAGGGGGCAAACACTTTTTCACACCACTGTATGTTATATGCAGTATGATCCATACATGTTCCTAACTAGAGTTGCACTGATACAACTTTTTTAAGACCGATCCATTTTTCAAGTACTCGCCAATACCGATTACCAATAGTTTTTTTTTTAGTGCTACTGTCATGTGACAGTGGCACTAATATGCAGCACTGATGAGGCGTGGACTTTGTCAGTAGTTGTTTCTTTTTTTACAATTTTATTTTTTACAATTTACTGTTTTTATTACATAGTTACATCACCATTACAACACCAGTTTTTGAAGAAGAGTGGAGTAGTTCACAGCTGTGAGAAAAAACTGGCCCGGTGATTGAGACTTGCTGGACTCCTGCTTTCCCTGTACCCTGAAGCAGACAGGAACTCTAAACCCTGATGTTGGACTAGTATATTGGCGGTGAGCCACTGTATTATTTTCAATATACCAGAATTATGGACTGTTTGCATTTAGGCTGGGTTCACACTGCTGCAGCTAGGAGACCCGGAAGTGATTCGCACCGCACTGCAGTGCAAATCACATCCGATCTCTGTGCGATGCGAGTTCAGCCATACAGATAGTATGGCTGAATTCGCATCGCACCCACCCCAAACTTGCACAGGACCCTTTTTTTGGTCCGCAGCAGAATCGGAACGCATGGGTGTTCACACCATGTGATCCGATTCCTGTCCAAGTTTGCAGATCGCACTGCGATATGCTAACTGATCTGGGGGTGTCATTAACATTTCACTGACACTCCCAGCAGTCCGCATAGGGCAGTGTGAACTGCTGCCAGGAGGCATGCGATGCGGGAACCCGCCGCGGATTCGCGGTGTTCCCGCATCGCTTCAGTGTGAAACCAGCCTTACTGCTGTTTTATTAAAAGCTGTTTTATTTGCTTGATTTAAAAAACATTATAGACTGTTTACTTTTACAAGCAACTGGTTCATGACTGGAATTTATACTGTGTATAAATGTATATATATATATATATATATATATATATATATATATATATATATATATATATATATAGTAAAATGTATAGTAAAAATATATATAGTAAAATGTTTAGGATATTGGTGTAGCTTGCAGTTGTGCTAAGAACGTTCAGATTCATTGCAATGAATCTAGTGTATGACACAGATTTTGGATGATGACAGCTTCAGGCAGAGGATATTAGGCTTTATCTCATCCAGGCTCAAAGTGTTATGTCAGAATCTCTGTAAGCCCTGTCCATACGGTGCCAGAATCAGAGGCAATCATAACTGCACACACAGATTTGTAAATGTTCCCTCTGGGTCATCTATCATGGAAGGTGATTAGCATCCCTACTTAAAGTAGATCTAAATCCAGACGGAGTGGCATTTAGTTTGCTAAAGCCAGGTGTATCATAAACAATTGCCATTTATTTTTTTAGAAAATATTTTTCTCTAGAAGTGCCGATGATCTTCTCCAGCCTTTCTGACACTTTGTTCCTGTATTTACTTACTCCACATAAATGTTCCGGACCAGCTTCCTAACAATGGCGGACTGTATGTGCTGGCCCAGCTGCTTGTAGTCTCCACTGAACACCTGTGTGACGGGGTGACAACATAGAAAAACTGGAGATAGAAATAGAGTCACCCTATACAAGAACATGCCTCAACGAGGACTGTCATGGCAACCAATATCAAAGCCTTGATGAAGAAGGCACTTGGAAGTACTCAAAATGCGTTGCCTTCCAGGACTCCTACTCTCACAATTCCTACCATGACTTCCAATGGAGCTTGTAAAATGCCTGCCAGGACTTCCAATGGAGCTTGCAGAATTCCTGCCAATACTTTGAATGATACTGGCAGAATCCTTGCCAGGACTTCCAATGGAGCTTGTATAATTCTTGCCAAGACTTCTGATTGTAATCTCAGAATCCTTGCCAGAACCAATGGTAAACTCTGAATCTCTGCCAGGGCTTCCAGTGGAGCTGCAGAATCCTTGCTATGACTTCCAGTAAAGCTTGCATAATCCCTGCCCGGCCTTCCAACGGTGCTCACAGAATCCCTGCCAAAACTTCTAATGGAGCTTGCAGAATCCCTGTCAGGACCTCAAGTCGTACTCTCAGAATCCCTGCCAGGACTTCCAATGGTAATTTCAGAATTTCTACCAAGACTTCCAGTAGAGCTGCAGAATACCTGGCAGGATTTCCAGTGGAAATCTCAGAATCTCTGCCAAGATTTCCAGTGGAGCTGCAGAATCCTTTCCAGGACATCCAATGGAGCCTGCAGAATCCCCGCCAGGAGTTCCTAAATAGTAATCTCAGAATCTCTGCCAGAACTTCCAATAGGGCTTGCAGAATCCCTGTCAGGACTTCCAATGGTAATCTCAAAATCTCTACCGGGAATTTCAGTGAAGCTGCAGAATACCTGTCAGGACTTCACCAGTTAGAAAAGATGTAGCTGGATAGCCGCACTCCGAAGCAGCTATGACTAAGCACCGTGTTCGGTGTGAAACATGTCAGCGGCTGTGCAGTTAGTCTGTTTACCAGCCTAGATGCTATGATTTTAATTACATTTTTGAAATAAAGTTGAATAATTCCGAGTGCGGCTATCCAGCTACATCTTTTCTACTTCAGTTCCTGTTGCAAACAGAGCCAGCACCCTGTGGGACTGTGGAGACAGCTGTTTTGGGAGAAGTCATTACCTTAGAGCGGTAATTCTTTGTATTTATATCAGTCAGGACTTCACCAGTTACCTGAAAGTTAAAGCATTATAATACTCACCTACCAGGTACCTGTTTGTTGCCAACCCAGACTAACCCGACTCTTCTCTTGCTTGTTGCCTGTCTAGACCTCTGCTCAGACCTGTCTAGTCTCATGCTTGCTACCTACCTAGACCCCTGATCGGACCTGACTAATTTCTCACCATCCACCTTCCTTGACCCCTGCCTAAGCCTTACTATTTTTTCATCTGCAGCCTTGTGATTGGTCTCTGCACCATAGCCTCACCATTCCACCTTGATGGGGTGATCCGGACAGACAGAAACTGGTGCTGGTTTGCATCAAAGTAAACCTGGACCACTAGGGTTCCCAGTCAATCTCCACCATCGGGAGTTCTGGTGAAGACCTACTGCCACTTAGATTCCATTCTTTGGGGGATCCCACCGCTGTAGGCGCTTCCATCTACTCTTACTTATGGGTCCCTGGACACCGCCTGTGTGAGTGGCCAGGGCCAAGATGATGTCACTTCCACGCATGCATGTGGGAATCGCTGTTTACAGCACAGGACTCTGAAGGAATGGCCTGGGTGGCCGTTCCTTTAGAGCAGCGATTCTCAACCAGGGTTCCGTGGAACCCTAGGGTTCCTCCAGAGGTTGCTAGGGGTTCCTTCAGCATTGGGCCATTTCTGCCTCTCAGATAAGTTCCCACCAACACCATTGATCTTTTTAGCTATCTGTAAGGAAGTAATTCTTCCCAATTACAACAAGTGTAAGAACCATTCTTCCCACTGACCATCACACTAATGTATCATGAGTTGTAGATTTCTAATTTTTAGCAGGGGTTCCCCCGAGACTGGAGGACTATTTCAAGGGTTCCTCTGTGTTGAAAAGGTTGAGAAAGGCTGCTTTAGAATGCATGCACCGGTGATGTCACCAGCATGTACAGTGAACATTTACTAAACAGAGCACGTTTAGGAGATATTTTCAGTACCTATAGGTAATCCTTATTATAGGCCTACCTATAGGTAAAAGTCAGAGATGGGAGTTTACTCCCACTTTAGACTGATTAGCCTAATCTAGACTCATTTAATTAAAGAAGAATCCAATACAGTGTTGGATATAGAGCCTATCAACTATAAACTATAAAAACCTGACAGATATTCTTCCCCACTCCTTCCAAAACTAACAGGGGGGCAAACAAGTTAAGAAAGAACATACTTTTTTCTAGTAGCGCACATATCTAGAGCAGTGTTCTCCAAACTGTAACCCGTAGGCTGAAAGTGGCCTTTTACTTGTTTGTATGCAGCCCTTGGGGCACTGTTCCTCCCACAGACACCAATGATGGGGCTCATTCCTTCCACTGACACCAATGAAGGAGACCTATTCTTTCCACTGACACCAATGATGGGGCCCTATTCTTTCCACTGACATCAATGATAGAACATTGAATCTCCCACTGACTCCCAGTGATAGGCCATGGAATCTTTCACTGACACCAATGATGGGGCACCACTATGGTTGCCACCTGTCCAGGATACACCTGGATAGTCCATGTTTTGAATCATGTGTCCGGGTTTCAGTCACCCTGAAACTCGGATACATTATTTTAACAGCAAAGTAGCTCGTAACAGGGCCTGGCAGGAGGGTGAGGGGGCACTATGCTGCACTACTATTCTCTTTGGAGCACCCAAAGGTGTCCCAGGTCTGTTATCCTATAGTATATACTAAAACATTTTTTTTAAAAAGATGTTGTGCGCCATTAAAGTGTTCGGGTTTGGCTTGAAGAAAAAGTGGCAACCCTAGGCACCACTCCTTCTACGTTAAAAATGAAGGGACACTATTCCACCCACTAACAACAATGACGGGGCCCTGATCCTTCAAATCAAAAATATTACAGCACACACATGCAAAACTAACATTTACCTCCAGCAAGGCTTTTTAAAAACACCTAGACATTTTCAAAAAACATTATCAAAAAATATGGGGATTTGGTCACACCATATTGCTATACGTTGCTTAAGCCCACTTACTGCGACAAAGTACCCCATGATTAGTGGGTCCTACACTATCCATAGACTAGGAGATCCTAGTCTATGCAATATGCAATATGGTGTGACCAAATCCCCATATTTTTTGTTAATGTTTTTTGAAAACGTCTAGGTGTTTTTAAAAAGCCTTGCTGGAGGTAAATGTTAGTTTTGCGTGTGTGCGCTGTAATATTTTTGTTCTGTTGTATGGTCTTATGGCAGCACCATCTTTATGCATTTTTTAGGGTGCGCCCCCCAAATATCTTGTTTGTCTATTGTATGGATTCTGACCAAATCCTGTTGGGTGGAGCACCCCACTTCCTCAGTAAGTACCTCTCATTAGTGACTACCTGTGTCATGGTGGAGACCTCATGTTCTCCCATATAGAGGAGTATAGCTCCCATGGTTCAGAGAAGCAGTATCTCCTAGTCTATGGCTAGTGTAGGACCCACTAATCATGGGGTACTTTGTCGCAGTAAGTGGGCTTAAGCACCGTATAGCAATATGGTGTGACCAAATCCCCATATTTTTTGATAATGTTTTTTGAAAACGTCTAGGTGTTTTAAAAAAGCCTTGCTGGAGGTAAATGTTAGTTTTGCATGTGTGCGCTGTAATATTTTTGTTCTGTTGTATGGTCTTGTGGCAGCACCAGCTTTATGCATTTTTTAGGGTGTGCCCCCAACATATCTTGTTTGTCTGATTCTCCAAATGACACCACCAGTGATGGGGCACAGATCCTTCCACTGACGCCAAAGATGGGGTACTATTTCTCCTCCTACTGACCAATAGCGCGTTATAATTTTTTACTCCCACTGACACTGGGGCATTTTCTACTCCAACTGGTCACAGTCTGACCCTCCTAAAGTTTGATGGACAGCAAACTGGACTTTTGCTTAAAATGTTTGGAGACCCTGATCTAGAGTAAATATAGGAACCCTTTTGAAGCCTCTCTGGATTTTATACTTCTTTATTTCCTATGATGAAATAGGGGTGTTTCACATCATATTTCTTTTGTTCTTCTTTGCTTTGATTCATATGAGTCTTCTTCATCTTGGAGTCTATACCAACACAGAATTACAAGTCTCACTTAATCTCCGGCGTTATATTTATTTGTCACATTGTAATAAGCAATCTGTAGTAAACTTTAAGAAAAAAAAAAAATCCCTTGAAATTACATTTCTGCATTTAATTATTTTTTGAATCGTCTGCTCCTTTTGCATTATTTATACCGATCATATATATATTTCATGCCTTGTGAAAGTTTTAATACTAGTTAGACTAGTTGTGACAAAGACTGTCATATCTGGTTGTTATTAAGTAGTCTCAGCTCCATGTAAATCACTTCGTTGTCATTCGCTACGCCACTGGCTGCTGCCTGCAGGGCATGGCGGATGTGGAGGATGTTGATGGGTTAAAACTCTGAGGAAAAAAAAAAACTCACTTGACTGTATTATGGCAAAAAAAAGAACAATTTCAAAGCAAACATTTAATTTGAAGTAACGCAGTCTGAATTTTTAATTTTTTTTGATAGCTGTAAAAGAAGAGCATCTATATTCACCCTTCCCAGTGCTGTCACCACCCAGCTTCACTCTCTTCATGAAATATGGTCACCCGAAGTTCCTTAGTAAACTGAAACTTGTGGGAGTTTCAATCTCCTGCCTGCCCCCCACTTCCCTCCAAGCTCTCATTGAATCCCCCTACTGACCTCTACATCACCGCAACTCTGCCCTATGGCTAATGTAGCACCCTCTACCTTAGGTAGGTGCTAGAGTTAGATTTTTGCCCACTGCATATACTTTTTGGTAGGCCTAGGCTGAAAGCTAGGCCTGTTTGTTTTGATCTGTGGGGCATGGAGTGGTTTAGAGTAGGCTGGTGACTCACAAGCAGTGACACTTCTCGGTTACCTCCCTCTGTCTCTCAAAAGATTCTGGAAGCAGAGGAGGGTAAGATAGTTGGGGCTGTCTGGGGTGTGGTAAGGAGCCCTGACCAATCCCCAACTAGAATTGGCAGGGGGCAGGCCTCCTTAAATACCTTGGGTCAGCCTAGCTGGGGAGGAGTTGTTCTGGTGGAAGAACCCAACTGTCCCTGATTTTGAGGGACTGTCACTGATTTGGAACAATGTTCCTCTGCCCCCCACCCCCCATCTCCCTCTGTTCCTTATTTCTCCTCATGTGTCCCTCATTTTGGTCTGATCTATATAGTTGTATATAAAATTTACTATTTATCTATCAAAAAGTGTTTCCCAGTGCTAAACCTTTCATTCAATCTCTAAATTACTGCATTTGTAAATACTAAAAGATAAGATAAAGGAATATTAGTGGTAAAAAGCACTTGTGGGTTTAACCAATAATTTTTTATTTTTTTTGTACAATTCTGCTTTAAGCGGGGGGGGGCTGGCAGGAGGTGTGTCCTATGCCTACATACTTTTGCAAATTGGTGTCCATCCTTCCCATTTCAGAAAATTGGGAGGTATGGAAGAACTGAGAGATGGAGTGTTAGGTTGTCGGGGCCTTGGAGGGAGCCCCCCAGGGGGGTGGGGGGGGGCCCTGGGCCAGGGGCTTGGAGTTGTGAAGGAACCCCACACAACCCAAGGGGTGTCCTCAACACGTGCAGGAGAGGACAGTGGGGAACACCGCCGGGCAAGTCTTCAGGAGGGATCCACCAGGTGTCGGTGAGTGACAGGCACAGTCGGGAGAGCTGGGAGAGGCACGCCAGGAGTGGATGTAGAGCCAGCCTGAGAGGCTGTGATGTTACTGGCATTGAAGTCGGGCTGCTGCAGCCAGAAGGGCTGGTAGAGTCTACACAGGTTTGACTGGGACCAGTAGTCCACCTTGATACAGCTACCACTAAAGACTTTGTTTTCTACTGCTATCAGTTGCTACACCAAAGGGGCTCGCGGTCCCTGCCAACAAATGGTAAATCCCTGAAGTTGGGCTTAATTGAGAGTTGGGCCTAACCATGTGCTAGCTGTGCCAGGAACCAAGTATTTCACAGGAGAGAAAGTAACAGTCTACAAATAAGCGTTGTGCTCGAGAAGTCTTGAGCTTTAGGCTCGGTTCACACAGGGGCGGCACGACTTGCAGCGCCGCGACCTGCACATGATCAGCGGCGACTTGCAAAACGACTTCTGTATAGAAGTCAATGCAAGTCGCCTGAAGTCGCCCCAAAGTAGTACAGGAACCTTTTTTCTAAGTCGGAGTGACTTGAGTCGCTCCTATTAGAATGGTTCCATAGTACAGAACGGAGCGCGACTTGTCAGGCGGCGAAGTCGTCTGGACAAGTCGCCCCTGTGTGAACCGAGCCTTAGGGGATGTGAACAGGGGTTCCAATCAATTATTTTATTGTTTAAAACTATTGATCTGGGCATCCCATAACCCCTTTACCCCATCTAAGTTTAATCCCTCAATAAAACAACAAAAGCAAAGCTGAGGGACTGTTCATTGTCTGGAGAGTAACTGGAAGTGAATACCAGGCTGGGGCAGGGTGACAGGTGGAACTACTACACTCAGCAACCCCATAGGGGTACCGCTACACTAAGATCAAGTGTAGTATTTGTTCTTATCGGTTGTGGGGACGGGGAGCGAGAAAGCTGGTGCCTCTTGTTGTACGGAGGTGCCAGTAAATATTCTTCCTGGTATAGTAAGGTGGGAATGGCGGGAGGGCATTTTTCCTCTTGGGTTGCTTCTGGCCTGGTGCACCAGGTTTGTTCCCGGTTGAAGGCAAGTCTCTCCCTAAGTTCTAATGTCTCCCTGATTTGAATGGGACTGCATTTGTCTGGCCTGACGCTCGGAGGTAATAGGAGCTCCTGATGATGTGCCCCCTGGGGGTTGTGTCCCAGGAGTGCCAGAAGAAACCCTTTTGGACAGCACACCATTGGTATTTCATTGGCACAAGGCACACCACTTCTTTTTATTTTTTTTATATTGTTGTTGTTGCATTTACACTGTATATGGGTCTTTGTACAGAGACCTGCAGGTCATTGGGGAGCCTGCTCTGATTTCAGGGGGAAGTTCTGTGGTCTTCAGGTCCCCTGCCTCTCACACCTGGAGGGCTCTCTCCTTGGGAGAGCCCCTCACCAAGTACTTTGTAGGAAGTGCAGTCTACTTCCTTTAATGCAGGTGGCGCTCTCCTACAGCAGAACTGTTTTTGGGGAGGAAATCAAGAAGAACAAGTGTACTCCTGATGGGCAGACGCTATTATTTTTTTCAAATTTAGTTGTCTGAAGCTGTAGTTGGCTCAGACTGATTTTCTCTAAAGTTCTGGTTTCTGTACCAGTCCAACTGGGTTGCACTGGTTCACATTTGACCGTTGGTGTGCTGTCTTCATCGGTAAGTGTGGAAATGCAGCAGGCTGGATGCATTGAATACTACTTCTTGCTCAGAAATGGCTCAGTGGGAGTGTCTTCTCTGCTGTGCATTCTGGGAGAAGGTATTTAAAGGTACCAATGGTGGTTCTTCTGCGGGGTCTGCTATCCCGACCTCATGGCCCTCCTGGCCTTGGGTCTGTGTCGCATGGTCCTGCGCCTCGGGGCCGGCTGGCCCGAGGCTTTTCAACTGACAGGGAAGGCCCACAACAGTCTTGGGGCCTACTGATCCAGGGGTGGGGAGAAGCCAAGAAAACTGGAGATTCCAGGGGAGGACTTTTCTGGTAGAGGACGGAGTGCAAGGCTGGTGTCTATGGAGGAGCCTGGAAACTCAGTTAGAGGACGCAACCTGGATCAAAACCCATACAGTATCGCTGGGTCGGCTGAAAGAATCTGGTACTGTATGGTAGTTTTTTTAAACTCTCAAGATTTCTTAAGTTTAACTGACAAGTCTGTGGCAGAGACTTTGTTGAGAGAATCTCATCGGCTGCTAGGTCAAGTGAGAGGGGCCTATCCGATGGTTGCTGGACCCAGTCTGCGGAGCTGTTTGTCCTCTGGATCTGACAGATACCTCCAACCCACAATTACCAGGTGCCTGAACTCCCCTTTATCCTCTGACCCTCTATTGAAGGACTTTTGTGCTTATCCTGAATAAATGTTAAAAAAAGGACTAAGTGTTGGATTCAACATCATTTGGGCTACTTTCTAACGGGTCCCCTGTGACGGAGAAGCGACCAGGTGAGATAACGGTAAGCCCAAATAAAACCAGCAGCTCCTTTGGGGGTTAGTGCTACACAAGGTTCCACTATAGTTTCCTGGGTCACTGGGTAGGCTATTTAATGCTGCTGCCCCATGGGGCCCAAACAGCCACCTTGAGTCAGTCAGAGCCTATTTAAGGCCCTGGCTCCCAGGTTTGGCATTGGTGAGTTGGTAGAGTACGGACAGGTACTCCACCTGTTAAAGACAGTACTAGCATTAGGGAAAGGTTCCTGATGAGGAGGGAAAGCACAGAATTGTAGCTCCTTTTGACATCATCCCACTGGGACACAAGACGGCCAAACCGCATTCTGCTCTCTTTACGGACACTGTTAGCCCTTGTACACACGGTCGGAGAATCCGTCGGAATGTGTCCTATCGGACCGTGTCGTCGGATAATCCGACTGTGTGTGGTATGCATCGGACTGATTCCGTCGGAATATCCGTCGGACCCAATTTTCCAACTTGTTGGAATTATTTTCCGACCAACTGGTTCGATCGGACATACTCCAATCATGTGTAGAGAATTTTGATCGGACCAAGTGCCACGCATGCTCAGATCAAATTCCTACATCAAAGTTATTGGCTACTAGCCTGAACGTAGTCCCATCGTAATGAAATTACGTCATCACGTTCTGAATGATCGGATTTTTCGACAACTTAGTCCGACCGTGTGTATGCAACAGTTTCGGACAAGATCCGGTGGACAAAATCCGACGGACAAAATCCGACGGATTTGGTTGTCGAAATCTCCGACCGTGTGTACAGGGGCTTACTCTGGCTGATACCCGCTCTCACGTATTCCTATGCTTCCTGCTGCTAAAGGTCAGCAGGAGGAACCAGTGTGAGCTGCGGGGGGGGGGGGGGCGAGGAGATGGGAAATGTTGGTCAATGGACTGGTAACAGGATACTAATAATTTCAACTAATAACACCAGAAATGTTTGAACCTGGGAATATCCTATTGCCTTAGGGCAGTGATGGCGAACCTTGGCACTCCAGATGTTTTGGAACTACATTAACTACTGAAGTGTGCAGGAGCATCATGGGAAATGTAGTTCCAAAACATCTGGGGTGCCAAGGTTCGCCACCGCTGCCTTAGGGGATGACAAAGGAATTTTTTCCTCCTGTTGCATCAAATTGGATCTTGCCCTGTGTGTAGGGAGCCTAAGAGATGTATTTATAAATGTTTTCATCCAAGATTCACAACTTTTGCCCAGGACTCAGATTTTACCAATTGAATCCAAAGAGAAAAACATGTACAGCGTGAATGGGGAAAATACCACTTTATGGCCTCTAGTTGGAGCTGAGGAGCATATTTATTTCTATGATACTCATCTCCATCTAGTGGTCATAATGCGGTATTTTCCCCATTCACCCTGTTTTACAAAAAGAGGGGAAAGGTCCACTTTAAGTGAAACCTATACCAGAGGGTCACACAGTTGGAAGGCTTTTCTGGGTTTTTCGAGAAGCGTAGCAGATAGACTCCCAAGGGCTCTCAGAACTTTTACTTATAAAAGATTACAATGGCTGACATGCTCACTTTAATCACTTCAGAAGGGGATATCATGCACTATGAAAAGTACATTTTTGATCGCGGTATTGATTGATGCTCTGGTTTCAGCAGGCGAGTGGGAGTGTTCGTGTTTACAAAGAAAAATATACACACATCCTCTCTGCTCCCTGACAATGTTAAAGATTGCTCAGTAAGTTGTTTTAACCGGCTGAGAAACAATTATAGTGCAATATCTCAGGTAATTTTCCTGCTGGACCAAAATAACCGTCATCTTGAATGTAATCTTGGTGAATATTATTGGGACTGAGAAGCCGAGTGTTTTCTACCATTACTGTTCTTGCATTTTTATTGTTCAATACATGTCTGCATTGCAGCACTGAAACTGAGACATGGGGCTTGATTTACTAAAAGCAAATAGGCTGTTCACTTTGCAAGGGAAGTTGCACTTCCAATGGCCACTGGTTTTAAATTTGTTCTGTGCGAATGGGGCAAAATGGAATACGCTTAGGCTATATTCTCTACAGATCGAAAGTTATTCATGGGGGAAAAAATGTGTGGATGGGGAAAAATCTTCAATATGGCTACTAGATGGGACTGAGGAGTTTACTTATTTCGTATGATACTAAGTGCCATCTAGTGGGCATAATATGGTATTTTCCCAATTCACATTTCTTTTCAGTGATTAACATTCAATTGCCTGAAAGCATTAATTCGATTAGTCCCATTTGCACAGAACTAAGTTACATGCAGTTTTAAGCTCTTGCCAACCCGCTCAAAATGGATGTAGTCCTGGCGGGCGGCCCTGCCTGGTACGTTGGGGTGTAGTTCCTGGTTACAGGGCCGTCTTTAAGGCAGGGCCAAAGGGGCAGCTTCCCTGGGCCCTGTCTTTGTTATGGGGCCCAAAGCAGCTGCCTCATACTTGCCAACTATCCTGGTTATATTCCCCCGTCCCTTGAGGTTTTAGTCCTGTGCTGTGTCCCGATATCTCAGTGTGAAGTGATGCTACTAATGCTGCCCAGCTCTACCCTATTGTTGTGTACAGATGACTCATCTGCAGACCCTGTGTTTACATGTAAATTACCGGCATTCATATGTAAATAGCAGCAGCATTCATATGTTAATTGGGTCCCCCCGAGGTCATATCCACAGTAATCTCTAGCAACCAATCAACAAGCAGAAATCATGTGCTGTAACCTCTAGCAACTAATCAGTGAGCCGTAATGTGTGCTGTAGCCTCTAGCAACCAGTCAGTGAGCGGTAATGATACACTGTAACCTCTGGCAACCGATTGCAATAGCTGCCTGGTCTGATTCAGTAAACTGATTTTGAGTCTAGCTGCTATTTATTGTATGTCTCAGAGCAGGTGGAGAGCAAAACTTCATGGGGGGGGCCCAAGAAAAGTTTTGCCCAGGGCCCAATCAACATTAAAGATGGCCCTGCCTGGTTAGGCTGTGTATAACAGAGTCATTTCACATATTTATTTAATTTATACTTTGTTCATCTAGAGATATATTTATTGAATTTATTGTGTGGCACATTTAGTTATTCAGTCACTGATTTCTTTGTTCAATTATGGAAGTTTGTATTCTGATCACTTGTTTTTTTTTTTATTAATTAATTTAGGTTGCGCAATTGAAGTCTTTTCATATGGTTAGGCGGTGTGTAAGCATGCTCCCTGCTGGCCCGTGCTGTGATTGGACACAGCATGAGTTTAGCAGTAGATTTCAGCCAAAGATTTTGGCTGAAACCTGCTGATTGGCTATGTCCAATCACAGCACAGAGTTCTGTGTTTACAAACACACAAAAACTCTGTTAGATTATGTGGTCAGAAATCGGTCAAAATGTACACAGAATATGGCACCAACGTCCCGTTTGGATGAAAAAAAAAGAACATATAAGAGATATGGGACTTTAAATGTGCAAATCATACAAAACAATAAATGTAAAATTAAAATATATAAACATTTTATTAAATAAGCTACAACAATAAAAACAATACATGCAGTATACTCATTGTCATGGATATATGCAAAGCATCCTGTAAATGACAATGGTTTACTGTATTTACGTTCTGTTTTTTTTTCTACATGTTTCGCCATATGGCTTCTTCAGGAAGAGAACGTGAATGTTCCTTAAATATTGAGACCTATATTTCAACAACTCATGTTGTGAGTCTAGCGGTCCAGACAGAGTTGAATTAAGATGAAAACTGGAATCTGGGAAAATACCGCATCCACAATCCAGACAGTCCCAACGGTTGGGATTCTTGGAAGCCTCATGTTCAATGGTACAGGAAAACAGGCATCGATCGTTGAGTGCGGTTTAACCCAGTTTCCTTTGTTCCTTCCTTCCTTTTTGTTTTTTGGGGGGAACTTGTGCCCTAATAGATGGATGGGTTCTCCTTACCACCAATTTTGATTAATTCCCCTTTGGTGATTCTCTCTGTGATACCATCCCTGTTTTCCTTTGGACGGTAGAGGCTTCCAGTTCAGTGGTACATATCCTCAGATACATTTTCCTAAGATAGCTATATTATCTGGTTGATAATATATATCATGATTTACCCCTCCCTACCGGTGATCTGGCATTAGTCGGGACTGTCTGGATTGTGAATGCGGTATGTTGTCGGATTCCAGTTTCCATCTTAATTCAACTCTGTCTGGGCCTCTAGACTTACAACATGAGTTGTTGAAATCTAGGTCTCAATATTTAAAGAACCTTCACGTTCTTTCCTGAAGAAGCCATACGGCGAAACATGTAGAAAACCAGAACGTGACTACAGTAAACCATTGTCATTTATAGCAGTGGTCATCAACCCTGTCCTCAGGGCCCACTAACAGGCCAGGTTTTATGTATTACCTTGGGGAGATCCAGACTAGAATACTGCAATCACTGAGCAGCGAATGATATCACCTGTGATGTATTTCAGTTATCTTGCAAACCTGGCCTGTTAATGGGCCCTGAGGGCAGGAGTTGATGACCACTGATTTATAGGATGCTTTGCATAGATGCATGACCATGAGTATACTGCATGTATTGTTTTTATTGTCGTTTATTTAATAAAATTTGTATATATTTTCCATTTACATTTTCTTGTTTTGTATGATTTGCACCTTTAGACTCCTTTCACACTGGGGCGTTTTTCAGGCACTTTAGCGTTGAAAAATGTTCCTGTAAAGCGCTTGAAAGAAGCCTCATCTGCAATCCCAATGTGAAAGCCCAAGTGCTTTAAGAGCCCTTTCACACTGCCAGCGCCCGAAAAATGCTTGTAAAGCACAGCTTAAATGAACGGAGCCTTTTTCGAGCGCTAGTGGGGCGCTTTTAACCCCTGCTAGTGGCCAAATAAAAGGTTAAAAGCGCCCACAAAGCGCCGCTGCCAAAGGCGCTTTTCAGGCGCTTTTCAGGCTTTTGCAGGCGCTTCCCATTGATTTCAATGGGAAGGGGCGCTTTAGGAGCGTTGTATTCACCGCTCCAAAAGTGCTGCAAAGAAGCTGCTCGCAGGACTTTTTTTGACGCACTGCCAGCGCAGCGCCTCAGTGTGAAAGCACTCGGGCTTTTACATTGGGATTGCAGTTGCGGCTTCTTTCATGCGCTTTACAGGCGCTTTTTTTAGCGCTAAAGCACCTGAAAAACGCCTGAAAAACGCCCCAGTGTGAAAGGAGTCTTAACCACTTCAGCCCCGGAGGATTTGGCTGGCCAAAGACCAGAGCACTTTTTGCGATTCGGCACTGCATCGTTTTAACTGACAATTGCGCGGTCATGCGACGTGGCTCCCAAACAAAATTTGCATCTTTTCCCCACAAATAGAGCTTTCTTTTGGTGTTATTTGATCACCTCTGCGGTTTTTATTTTTTGCGCTATAAACAAAAAATAGCGTCAATTTTGAAAAAAACACAATATTTTTTACTTTTTGCTCTAGTAAATCTCCCCAAAAAAATATATATAAAAACATATTTTTCCTCACTTTAGGCCGATATGTATTCTTCTACATATTTTTGGTTAAAATAAATATCACAATAAGCGTTTATTGATTGATTTGCGCAAAAGTTATAGCCGTCTACAAAATAGGGGATAGTTTTATGGCATTTTTTTTTTTTATTAGTACTGGCGGCAATCAGAGATTTTTATTGTAACTGTGACATTATGGCTGACACCTCGGACACTTTTATCTCTATTTTGGGACCATTCACATTTATACAGCGATTGGTGCGATTAAACATGCACTGATTACTGTGTAAATGTGTCTGGCAGTGAATGGGGTTAACACTAGGTGGCGCCGTAGGGGTTAAGTGTGCCCTAGGGAGTGATTCTAAAGCCCCATACACACTATCAGATTTTCTGCTGATTTTTTCCTTCAGATTTACCAAAACCATGTACTGCAAGGGCCTGCCTGTTAGCATACACATTGAAACTCCTAAGGTTTGACCTCATATTATATGGTTTTGGTAAATCTGAAGGAAAAAATCTGCAGAAAATCTGATAGTGTGTATGGGGCTTAACTGTGAGGGTGCTGGGCTGTGTGTGACAAATCACTGATCAGCGCTCCCGATCAGATTCCGAATTTCCGAATTTCCGGAATTCGAAAAATTTAAAAATCCGACAATGTGAAAATCTGAAAAAAAGAAAGAAAATCAGTAAAATTCAAAATAATAACTAACTAATAATAACTAACTATTAAATTATAGGTATTGGTATTTCCTTTCAAATTTGGCTGTTTGGGAACGTGACAAATTCAATTTTATCTGAAATTACGAATTATTCGAAATAGCGAATGCCACATCTAAACAAAAGGAATGGAACAAATTAATAATAAATAATAATAATAAAAAGGTTTTGTTATTATTGTTATTTATTATTATTAGATCGTTACGTTCCATTTTTTTTAGATATGACATTCGTTATTTCAGATAATTCGTAACTTTGGATAAATTCGTACTCGTTACGTTCACTAAATTTGAAAGGAAATTAAAATACCGATAATTTAACAGTTAGTTATTATTAGTTAGTTATTATTTCGAATTTTACTGATTTTTTTAAATTTTTTTTTCAAATTTTCGAATTTTTGAATTTCCGAATTTTTTCTAATACCGAAAATTTTGAAATTCAGAATTTGAAAATGTAATAGTTGTTATTAGTTAGTTATTTCAGACTTTTTTTTTTCGAGTTTTCGATTTTTTCGGGTTTTCATTCTTTTGAAATTTCAGATTTTCATTCAAATTTCCAGAATTTCTGAATGATGAGAAAAATATATTTAGCAGTTTAAATTTAGCAAAATAATTGGATTTCTATGTTCTGTGTACTGTGGGAGACCAGATATAGTGAATGCAGGCTCCTGGGTTTGATCATATCTTCAATAGCTGAGCTATATGGAAAACAGGTAATACTATGCCCTTGTACACACGGTCGGAGATTCCGTCGGAATGTTTCCTATTTATTATTATTAGATCGTTACGTTCCATTTTTTTTAGATATGACATTCGTTTTTTCAGATAATTCGTAACTTCAGATAAATTCGTACTCGTTACGTTCACTAAATTTGAAAGGAAATTCCAATACCGATAATTTAATAGTTAGTTATTATTAGTTAGTTATTATTTCAAATTTTACTGATTTTTTTTTCTTTTTTTAGATTTTCAAATTTTCGGATTTTTGAATTTCCGAATTTTTCGAATACCGAAAATTCTGAAATTCAGAATTAGAAAATGTAATAGTTGTTATTAGTTAGTTATTTCAGGCTTTTTTTTTTTTCGAGTTTTCGATTTTTCGGGTTTTCATTCTTTTGAATTTTCAGATTTTCATTTAAATTTCCTGAATTTAGCAGTTTAAATTTATCAAAATAACAGAAAATTGTACCATACTTACCGTAATTTTCTTTTCCTGGTGCCTATCCATGGCAGCATACCTGTGACAAGCTCCGCCTTGGCTCCTCCCTCAGGACTAGTGAATATTATAAAAGAAAAGGTTAGTACAGCCCCCGCATTCTCCGTAATATAGAATACCGAGGGTGGGATTGTATGCTGCCATGGATAGGCACCAGGAAAAGAAAATTACGGTAAGTATGGTACAATTTTCTGTTTTCCTGGTGCCTCCATGGCAGCATACCTGTGACAAATAACTAGCTGAGATGGGTGGGATGCTTAGAAGTCTATTTTAAAGAAATTATTATTTAGAAGAAGCGAGGGCTGATGTGACTGCCTGTCTGCCAAACTCCACCGATGCAAGAGCTCCTGGGTCCACCCTGCAATGTTTCAGAAACGTATGTCGGGACGACCAAGTCGCTGCCCCACAAATAGTTTCAATTAACACATTCGCTCTTGCCGCCCAAAAGGCAGAAACTGCTCTGGTGGAGTGCGCCCTGACCGCCAAAGGGGGTTCCAGCCCCTTTGTCCTGTACACCTTGTGAATGAGTCTAACGATCCATGAGGCAATCGTTCTTGCTGACGCCTCCTTGCCTTGGTGTTTGCCCCAGGGAATTATAAACAGCCTGATGGAATCCCTGAATGATGCTGTGGCCTGCAGATAGCATTTCAAAGTGGAGGCAATGTCTAGCTCATGAAGAGAACCAGAGTCCTGTTCTGAAAATGTTGGGAGTGCCCAAGGTTCTGACATGTTTAAGGATGATGCGACTTTGGGAATAAATCCTCGCACTGTTCTGGGTTCTACTCTGTCCGGATAGAATATGATATGATTATGATCTGCTCCTAAAGCTTGGAGCTCTGAAATCCGTCTGCCAGAGGTTATAGCTATCAGGAAGGCTAGCTTCTAGGCTAGATTCCAAAGCGATGCTGACTCCGAAGGGGCAAAAAGGTGGACTGGCTAAGGACTCTAGGATAATAGCAAGGTCCCAAGTGGGAAAAGATTGTTTAGTTGGCGGTCGGATCTTTTTGACAGCTTTGAAGAATTGTATTATTAATGAGTCCTCGGCCCATCTTCTACTGGTTTGCCAATGAAAATGCTGATACCTGTACTTTTAGTGTACCTAGTGCAAGACCTAGGTCTAGGCCTGCCTGCAAAAACTCAAGAATTTGAGAGGATGATGGGGAATCTAGATCACAGCTTCTGCCAATCATGAAGGCCCTGAACTTTTGTTTGTGGATGGTTTTCTTGCCTTGAGCGGGGTTGCGATCACTTTGTTGGAACACCCTAGAGATTGGAACCTTTCCCTTTCAGCTGTCAGATGTGAAGATCCAGCCTGCGGGGATCTGGAAGGGTGTGACATCCTTGCGAGAGGCGAAGAGGTATTATTGGAACCTTGACTGGAAGTCGGGTACTTAGATACATTGCTGTGGGGAACCAAGGGCGTGTTGGCCAGTACAGTAGGACCGTTATCACTGTCAAGGTTTCATAATCATAAGCCTTGACAGGAATCTTGGAATGAAAGGCCGTGGAGGGAAGGCATAGGCCCGATTGCATGCCCAGGGGGCTGAGAGGGCATCTAATACCTCCGCTTGGGGTTGAGGAAGCCTTGAGATGCACCTTGGAAGCTTGGTATTGAGTGCTGTTGCAAATAGGTCTATCTCGAGGGGACCCCACTGGTTCACTATCCAGTCGAAAATCTCCGGGTGTAGAGACCATTCGTTGGCATCCGCAAACTTGCGGGAAAGGCGGTCGGCCCTCAAGTTGAGATGGCCGGGCAGATAAACTGCCCTCAGGTCCTTTAGATTCCTTTCTGCCCAGAGTATTATGGGTTCCACCTCCTTCAGGAGGGACCTGCTGCGTGTCCCCCCTTGCCGGTGTACATAGGATACCGCAGCCCTGTTGTCCATTCGGAGGAGAACAGGTTTCCCTGTAATCTCGAACCTTAGGGCTAGTAACGCAAGGTAGGCCGCTCTGACCTGCAGGACATTCGACACCAGGCCTGTTGTATGGAAGGACCATCTACGCTGCACTGAGATCCGGTTGCAGTGTGCTCCCCAACCTGCTGCACTGGCATTGGTATTAACTGTGATCCAGTCGACATGCCCTAACGGCGTGATTTCAGAAGTGTCTGTTTCTTCATCTACCAATGCAGACTCCTGAGCATCAAGGTCGTCAAGTGTATGGGTTGGGATAGATACCACCTGTTCCACAGTCTTTTGCCAGCAGTAGAAGGTCGTCCAAGTAGTGGCATACCCGAAGCCCCAATTCTCTCAGAGGGGCTATGATGGCAATTGGGGTCTTTGTGAAGACTCTTGGCGATGCGCAGAGGCCCAATGGAAGACTCTGGAATTAGAGATGTACCTGCCCCACCGCCAATCTCAGATACTTCTGGAAAGGAGGGAGTTTGGGTATATGCAGGTAAGCGTCCTGCAAGTCTATTGACAACATCCAGCCCCCTGATTGGTCTACACAAATAATCGTTCGTAGTGACTCCATTTTGAATCTTACTAGGAAGAAATAACGATTTAGACTTTTTAGGTCTATCACGGGTCTCCACCCTCCATTTCTCTTGGGGACTGGAAACAGGGTTGAGTAAAAACCCGAAAATCTCTCTGATGGAGGCACTGGAACTACCGCTTGCTGTTACTGCAAGGAGAGAAGAGATTGCTGTAGCACTTCCGTTTTTTAGGGGGGAACCTTGACACCCTTGTCAGGGAGAAGAGGACCTTGGGAGGTTTGTCTAGGAACGGCCCAAAATGGCCATATTTGACTGTGGAGACTACCCAAGAATCCCTGCACTTTTGCTCCCAGATCTTTGAGAAGTGTTTTAGCTTGGCCCACACAGGAATCGCTTGGGCTGGCCAGGCGTCGAAAGGATATAGTAGAATCCTGTGGGTTAGGCATTGGTCTCTGTCTTCGGGTTTTGAGGAACGTGGACTGTGTGCTTTCCCAATTATGCCTGAAGCCTTTTCCCTGCCTGGACTATCGGTAATCCTTATTCTTGGAGTATTGGAATATAGGTGCGATTGTCCTGGAGCACCTAGATCACCTGTCTTGGGGTAGCAGGCCTGATTTTCCACCAGTGACTCGAGAGATGTCCTTGTCCAGTTTTTTTCCCCCAAACAAGGCTTCACCATCAAATGGTATCTTGCACCAGTTCTGTTTGGAGGCGATATCTGCTGCCCACGGTTTCAGCCACAAAGCCCATTTGGCCATAACTGTGTGGAGCATTGCCCTTGCGGAGCAACGAATTGAATCGATGACGGCTTCACCAATAAAGTCTGCTGAGAACTTCAGCTCATCCAAGGCCTTGATTATATCCTCCTCTGGGATGTCCTGTTGGACTGCTGACTCTATATTATCTGTCCAGACGCGTAGCGCATTGGACACTGATGTCAGGGCTATGACAGGTTTACAGGCGTTGTCTGCCATCTGGAGTCTTAAAAGAAGTTGAGTCTTCCGGGGGCAATGTGACATTCTTTGCCAACCTTACCACTGCTGCATCGACCACTGGAGAACCCTCCAGCATTGCGGAATCAGGCTATGAGAGAGGGAATAACTTTCCCAACCGATTAATAGAGAACATTTTCTCTGTCTTTTCCCACTCTTCCTCAATCACATCCCTGATCTCGTCCATGAGAGGAAAAAACGGAGATCTGACGTTTGAGAAAGGGGAAGTACGATTTAGACTTCTTAAACCTTTGTGTTGGTCTCTCCCAGCCGATCGCTTGTTTAGCTGCCTGTACATAAGGCTGGACCATAGCGAAAGCAAAGCCAGAGGCATCTAGGTCATCAGATGATTCCTCTGAGATGGCATTCTCTTCCTGATGTTTAGAGGAGGATGCCGGCGACAGACGAAAAATTCCACTTGTGGACATCCCCGGGATGGAAGCCTCAGCCTCAGCCGTTTGCTCCTGAGGAGGAGACGCTGGTTGTTGCGTCATCATTGTGGCTACCAATTCCGCAAGGGAGTCCTTTACTGCTTTCTTAAGTAGGTCCGCCATTTGCAGACCTTCAGCTGCATCGTCCCTGAGGCAATCTCAAACAGATCAGTTTGTCTGAAAGTGGGGCAGCTCCACATGCCTGACATCTTGGAGATCTAGGTCTCGGGGAGCATGAGTGATGGCGCCTTTTTGGCCGATGCTTTCTGCCACTTCTATAATCCCCATGCCAGGACGACCTGTCTCTGCTGTGACTAGAGTCATCATCGCCTTCATGTCGCCTTGAGGTCCTCTTAGACATCTTCTGGCGTACAGGACTGAAATACATAAAGTACCAGCCTGAGTGCACTCTTTTTTTTTTTTTTTTTTAAAGTGTATCAACTTACCTGGACGTAGGTCCTTACCTCAGGTGTAGAGTAGGATCTTGTGCGGGTGGCGAATGGCTCATACTAGACGGATTAGCAGAAGCAGCAGCTAAGAAAAGAGTTTTAGAGGAGAAAATCAACCAACCGTGTCCTTGACTGGAAAAAAGGGACTTTAATAAATACATCTAAAATACGTCTAAATCTACATTTTGTCCTCCTGTCCTTTTTTTTTTTTTTTTTTTTTTTTTTTGGGGGGGGGGGGGATTTAAATTATATATATATTTAAAATTTTTTATTTATTTATTTATTTATTTTTGTAAATAAAATAACTTATTTAATTATTATTATTATTATTTTTTTTGTAAATAAAATAATTTATTTAATTATTTTTTATTAATTTTATTTAATAATTTAATGTTTATTTAATTTTATACTATTTAATTAATTAATCCATCTTCTCTTTTTTTTTTTTTTTTAAACTCAGAGTTGCAGTTCTCCCTGCAGCCACAGGCGTTCCACTGAGGCCATCAGGGAGATAAACAGTAGAACAGGAGAGGCAGGGCACGCCTCTATCCTGTCTTTGAGATTTTGAGGGCACAGACGTCACTGTGCCCTTATCAAAGATGGCCGCCGCGGCCTCCGAATCCACTGCGCATGCGCCGATCGGCGGACCAGTAAGCTAGAAGCCTCACGCCGCCGGCGCATGCGCAGAGCACGGCGGGGAACGCCGAAAGTTAAATAAAACGCCGGCGCTGAGCGCGCGCGGCTCCTATGGAGCCGGGAATGGCGACAGGGGCTAAGAGGGAGATTGTCTGAGAGAAACCAACAAATGGGAGGTCAAAAGAAAAGAAACAAAGAAAGAAATGGAAGGTTGGGGAGGGGAAGAGAGCAAAAGAGAGAGGGAAGAGAAAAGGGAAAAGATAAAGATATAAAACCTAAAAAAAAGGGAAAGGAAAGGAAGGAAGAAAAGAGAGAAGGGGAAAAAACAAAGAAATGTAGAAATAGCTGCTGCCTCCGTTACCATGAATGAGCTGGTGCCTGATCAATTTGCAGATAAAGCTCTTACTTAAGAGACAAACTGCTTGTCCCAAAAGATCCTACAGAAGGGACTTCCAACCTTATAAGCGCATTTAGCTGCCCAAGAGAAGGAACTGCGTCCGGGAGAGGCTTGAACCCGGACGGACGCTGCCGAATGCAGAAGGTAAGGACGCCGACCAGGATTCACTGCCATGAGGTATGAGGAAAAAAAGGAGAATGCGGGGGCTGTACTAACCTTTTCTTTTATAATATTCACTAGTCCTGAGGGAGGAGCCAAGGCGGAGCTTGTCACAGGTATGCTGCCATGGAGGCACCAGGAAAATTGGATTTCTATGTTCTGTGTACTGTGGGAGACCAGATATAGTGAATGCAGAGTCCTGGGTTTGATCATATCTTCAATAGCTGAGCTATATGGAAAACAGGTAATACTATGCCCTTGTACACACGGTCGGAGATTCCGTCGGAATGTTTCCTATTTATTATTATTAGATCGTTACGTTCCATTTTTTTTAGATATGACATTTGTTTTTTCAGATAATTCGTAACTTCAGATAAATTCGTACTCGTTACGTTCACTAAAATTGAAAGGAAATTCCAATACCGATAATTTAATAGTTATTATTAGTTAGTTATTATTTCAAATTTTACTGATTTTTTTTTTCTTTTTTTCAGATTTTCAAATTTTCGGATTTTTGAATTTCCGAATTTTTTCGAATACTGAAAATTTGGAAATTCAGAATTTGAAAATGTAATAGTTGTTATTAGTTAGTTTTTTCAGACTTTTTTTTTTGAGTTTTCGATTTTTTCGGGTTTTAATTCTTTTGAATTTTCAGATTTTCATTCAAATTTCCCGAATTTCTGTAGGATGAGAAAAATATATTTAGCAGTTTAAATTTATCAAAATAATTGGATTTCTATGTTCTGTGTACTGTGGGAGACCAGATATAGGGAATGCAGAGTCCTGGGTTTGATCATATCTTCAATAGCTGAGCTATATGGAAAACAGGTAATACTATGCCCTTGTACACACGGTCGGAGATTCCGTCGGAATGTTTCCTATTTATTATTATTAGATCGTTACGTTCCATTTTTTTTAGATATGACATTCGTTTTTTCAGATAATTCGTAACTTCAGATAAATTCGTACTCGTTACGTTCACTAAATTTGAAAGGAAATTCCAATACCGATAATTTAATAGTTAGTTATTATTAGTTAGTTATTATTTCGAATTTTACTGATTTTTTTTTTCTTTTTTTCATATTTTCAAATTGAAATTGAAAATTGAAATTGAATTCTGAAATTCAGAATTTGAAAATGTAATAGTTGTTATTAGTTAGTTTTTTCAGACTTTTTTTTTTGAGTTTTCGATTTTTTCGGGTTTTCATCCTTTTGAATTTTCAGATTTTCATTCAATTTTCCTGAATTTAGCAGTTTAAATTTAGCAAAATAATTGGTTATATATATATATATATATATATATATATATATATATATATATATATATAAAACCATTTATATATATATATATATATATATATATACAAATTAAATAATGTTTTGTGTACTGTGGGAGACCAGATATACTGAATGCAGAGTCCTGGGTTTGATCATATCTTCAATAGCTGAGCTATATGGAAAACAGGTAATACTATGAGTGTTGCTTAATTGATTATCTCATGAATTAATGATTTACGTCTTGTTTGGTGATGATAAAATACATTTATATTTTATTTATACCTATAATAAAGGGCCACTGGTCTATTGAAAGCCACAGGCTTGAGTCAAGAGTGATTATTTATATGGGTTAAGAAGTTCTGACTGTGATCCCATAAAGATATTGTCTTTAATGTTCTTATGGTAAGGGGCATGTTACATGTGGACTTATAAAGCTGTATTGCGGTCACAAGGGGAATTGAAGAGCCTGTAAAATAACAAATAGGTATGTAGCACTTTGGTGCTTTTTTTTTTTTTTTTTTTTTAATTATTAATTCAATTTTTGTTTTGAGGCTCCTCTGACAATTCCAGGAGCCTACAGCATGAGACACGGCGTTCTAACATCACCCGCGCTCCAGCAGCTGGGAGGAAAGCCTTGCGTAGGACTGTGCTCAGAAGCACCCCGAGGCTTCCATCTACTTTGCTCAGTACTGACCCTGCGTGAGCGGTTTGTAAAGAAAAACAGCCACGTGGATGCCGGCAGTTTTACGCAAGGCTTCTCTTTTATCTGCCGGAGCCCTGGTGGTTTCAGAGCGGCTGTGATGTCGGAGATTGCTCAAAATAAAAAAAAATAAAAAAAGTATTGATACCAAAAGTGCTCCAGTAAGTGCTCCATACCGACTTTTACTACATATGGTCAGGGTACAACGTGCGAAGGTCTAGTTTATATTAAAAAATAATAATAATGTTTATTTCAGCAGGCAAATTAGTCAAAAAACAGAAACACGCACAGGTCAGTACCTAAGCTCAACATTGGCCTCCCTTATACACTCACCGGCCACTTTATTATTAGGTACACTTGTTCAATTGCTTGGTAACACAATTCGCTAATCAGCCAATCACATGGCAGCAACTCAATGCCTTTAGACATCTAGACATGGTGAGGACGACTTGGTGAAGATCAAACCGAGCATCAGAATGGGGAAGAAAGGGCCACTTTGAACGTGGCATGGTTGTTGGTGCCAGACGGGCGGGTCTGAGTATTTCAAAAACTGCTGATCTGCTGGGATTTTCACACACAACCCTCTCTCGGGTTTTACAAAGAATGGTCCGAAAAAGAGAAAATATCCAGTGAGCAGCAGTTGTGTGAAGGAAAATGCCTTGTTGATGTCAGAGGTCAGAGGAGAATGGGCAGACTGGTTCGAGATCATAGAAAGGCAACAGTAATTCATATAACCACTCATTACAACCAAGGTATGCAGAATACCATCTCTGACCGTACAATACATCGAACCTTGAGGCAGACAGCAGCAGAAGGCCACACCGGGTGCCACTCCTGTCTGCTAAGAACAGAAAAATGAGGCTACAATTCGCACAGGCTCACCAAAATTGGACAATAGAAGTGTAGCACCCTCTGGGAAAGTAGGTGCTAGAATTGGATGGGTATTCAGGCCTGTTTGTTTTGATCTGGGCTGGGAGTGCCTCAGGGTAGTAGCTGGTGACTCACAGGCAGCATCACTGAGACCTGCTTCTACTTTCCAGAGCTTTCTAGAATATTCTGGAAAGAGAGGAGGAGAGGATAGGTGAAGCTGCCTGGGGTGTTCTAGGGAGCCCTGACCAATCCCCAAGCTGGATTGGCCAGGGTCAGTCCAGCTGGGGGGGAGTTGGTGGAAGCTGGAGATGGAGTGCTAGGCTGTCGGGGCCTTGGAGGGAGCTCCCCAGTCTTGGGGGGAGTGACCTTGGGCATGGGCTTGGGTGCAGATGGAGCCCATCTACAACTTACGGAGGTGTCCTTGTCGGGAGGCATAGGAGGAGTAAGAGAGGATAGCAGGAGTGAGCACTCCTGGGCAAGTCTCCTGAGAGGAACCACTACCAGCCAGGAGGGCTGGTGAGAGACACACAGTTAGGAAAGGACTGGGGAGGCACTGGGTCAACACCTTGTTGAGAGGACTGGGAGAGCGTAGTCTGGGATGGGTGCAGAACCAGCGAAGTGGACTATGGTGTTTAGGGGCGAAGAGGGAGAGACAGCTTCAGCCAGGAGGGCTAGCAGGGCCTGAAGAGCTGGTACTGGGCTCAGTAGCCGCATGTAGGACAGCTTGCACCAAAGGCTACTCTGTTTTACTACACTATAAGGGCCCATGATCCCTGCCCAGAAGGGCATTTACTAAGGCCTGGCTGAGTTAGTGTCAGGCCTATCTAACTGTGCTAGCTAAACCGGAAAGAGCAAGCAAGTGATGTGCTGGAGGTATGAGAAGGAATAGTCTGCAAGCAAGTAATGTGCTGGAGAGAAGACTAGGAGTGTATCTACAGAGTGTATATAGTTGGTCCCATGCAATGTTCTGCAATCTACTGGGCATCTCATAATTCCCTTTTCCCTATCCAAGTTCAAATCCCCTTAATAAAATACAAAAACAAAGCTCATGGACTGTTTTTCTGCCTGAGGGTGAGTGAAAACTGTGTGTCGGGCTGGGCAGGGTGACAGACGGACCAAAATTCCAGCAGCCCCTGCTGGGATATCGCTACAGAAAATTTGGCAGGAAATTTACCAGGAAAAACGTTGCCTGGTCTGATGAGTCTCGATTTCAGCTTCGACATTCAGATGTTAGGGTAAGAATTTGGTGTAAACAACATGAAAGCATGGATCCATCCTGCCTTGTATTAACGGTACAGGCGGGTGGTGGTGGTGTAATGGTTTGGGGGGGATATTTTCTTGGTACAATTTGGGCCCCTTAGTACCAATTAAGCATCGTTTAAATGCCAGCCTGAGTATTGTTGCTGACCATGTCCATCCCTTTAGGACTGCAGTGTCCCCATCTTCTGATGGCTCCTTCCAGCAGGATAATGCACCATGTCACAAAGATCAAATCATCTCACCACTGGCTTCTTTTGCCACCTCAGTAAACTCGTTCGGGGGAACACAAATCAACTCTAATGTTCATCGTTGTCCCAACTCGTTACAACATCATTGTAGCAATCTTCTCTCCAATAAGTGTTTTTGTTTATATATATATATATATATATATATATATATATATATATATATATATATATAAATTCTTCCCTTCAAGGAGCGTTATTCTACTTTCTTTAAACATATCTTAATAAATCTTACCAAAATTTTCTCCCATCTACCGCCAAACCCCCACACCAGCTCACTGGTTTCTTGAACATGACAATGAGGTCACTGTACTCCAATGGCCTCCACAGTCACCAGATCTCAATTCAATAGACCACCTTTGGCATAGGTGTACACAGCCTATTGTATTAGGGTGTGCACCCCAAAGCTCAAACACAGAGCTTCATAGGCAGTGACTAAGGGTAAGCACATGCCACGGCTGTGATGCTATGCCATGGTAGAAATTATAGAGAGCAAAGCAATGTTTTTTAGAATGTTGATTTTATTTTTTACTTTTAATTTTATTTTATTTTTACTTTTTAAATTTTTGACATTTTTATTTACATTTTTTGAAATTGTTAAGTGCTCCGTTGGGGGGCTTTGGTGAAATATCAGGGGTCTAAACAGACCCCTGATTTCTCACTTTTAAGACTGAGCCCCAGCTGCACACATGAATGAATAGGAAGCACTTACAGGCTTCCTTTTCATTCACAAACTGAAGCATACAGTACTTCAGCGATGAATTGACACAGGAGCGATTGGTTCAGAAAAGGAAGGGGCCAGTAAATTACATATTTACCAGCCCCTCTCCCCCCCTGGGGGTGGGACAAGAGGATTGATGTCTGCAATAAGGCAGTGCAGCCAGTCCTCCTACT
Source organism: Lithobates pipiens (assembly GCF_037356315.1). Taxonomy (NCBI): domain Eukaryota; kingdom Metazoa; phylum Chordata; class Amphibia; order Anura; family Ranidae; genus Lithobates; species Lithobates pipiens. Next base: position 23,319,258 of record NW_027507789.1, read on the forward strand.
CAGCAGGTGCCCAAGCCTCCCTTTTGAACTGCTAGGATTTAAACCCAGTACAGGAGGGCCAGCTGTACTGCCTTATCAGTGGCCCTGGAACATGGGGTGATTAGGGTGTGCCCAGGCACACTTGACACACCCCCTGCGCACACCTATGACCTTTGGGATGTGGTGAAACGGAAGATGTGCATCCGACAAATCTGCAGCAACTGCGTGATGCTATCATGTCAATATGGACCAAAATCTCCACGAAGGCCACGAAGAATTACTAGCAAGGTGTACCCAATAAAGTGGCCGGGGAGTGTATATCCACACTTGGAACTAAGAGAGATCACTGCTTCCGCACAGAGAGCAAGGGTGCTTCTCCGCAGCATTCTGCCAGGGGACAGGCTTTTCTACCCAGGCTGTGGCTGCTTTCTAAAGAAAACAAAATGCAAGGCTTTGCACACCTTTGGGGTTGATGCATCTGGGTATTTAGCAGGTTTAAACTAGGCTTCGAAAATTCTGCACATTTATTATTTACAAGAAAATAATTGTGATTGCATTGTTTAGTTCCTGTCTCCTTCATAACTTACGGCACATGCTGACTAGAGGAATGTCTTATGCTTCATTTACATGCTGACTTGATACAGATTGTGAAATTAATATCACCCAGAAGACAAACACCGGGTTGTTTATCGATTGAAGGTGCTATCGATTTGCAACCACTAATCTATTAACACGTTTTAAATGATTTTTCCAAAGCTATCAAGCTTTAGCTGATTGAGGCACCTTGGTGAATACACAGAGGTTTAGACACTGACCACACATGATCCATTACAAGGTCTCACTATATCACATGATAGGCACAGCGGGGAATATTATGTTACATGGCATTAGGTAAGGTGGAGGAGTGAACATCAGATACAGTTCTGCTTAGCGAAGTGCTACTGTCAATGAGCGAGGATTAATAAAGCTTGTTCTGTTGAGAAGAGAAGCATAAATGGCTTCATCGATTTCAAAATGGCATTGATTGCCAGCACTAATCCATTAATACATTATTAAGTCTGCAAAACAGTGAAGTGAAGTTAAGAAATTTGAGATCAATGGTTTTTAAAAGAGTACCTGCCATTTCTTTACAGACTTAAAGGGCCAATTGTCTAACACATTCCGGTTGCTTAAAAAAAGTTTTGAAAGCAGCCACATCCTGAGTAGAATTGGGCGAACCGAACAGTTCAGCCCGAGCATGAGTTCAGGCCAAACATTGACTGTTTGCCTATTCGGCAAACACCTCAGTTACCAGGGCGTTCAATTGTTTCTTTGGCCCTCCAAACAACCAGAATGCACCGCCGCACAGTGCATTGGAAGCCCTGATTGGCTGAAGCAATGAAAGCTTTGCTCAATCAGCGCACATAGCACTGTTAGAGCCATGATTTGACACTGTGATGATGACTCTAGCCAATGGCTCCTTGCTCTTATGCCCTATACACACTAGATTTACCAAAACCATATAATATGAGGTCAGTCCTTAGGAGTTTCAATTTGTATGCAATCATACAGGCCCTTGCACTACACGGTTTTGGTAAATCTGAAGAAAAAAACTCAGCAGAAAAACTGATAGTGTGTATGGGGCTTTAGTCCCACCCACAGGGCCATTTGCAGTATGATATTGACGTAGAGAGAGATAGAACAGGGCTACTAGACAGTTATGCCCTGTGCACATGGAAAATGTTCGAAGGGAGCTTTTTGTCTGAAATTCTGACCGTGTGTAGGCTCCATCAGACATTTTCCATTTGAATTTCCGTCACACAAAATTTGAGTTCCATGCATGCTCGTAATCAAGCAGAAGAGCGGCACTGGCTATTGAACTTCATTTTTCTTGGCTCGTCGTACGTGTTTACGTCACCACATTCTTGACGTTCGCAATTTCCAACCAACTTTGTGTGACCGTGTGTATGCAAGACAAGTTTGAGCCAACATCCATCGGAAAAAATGCATGGATTTTGTTGTCGATGTTGAATGTCCGATCAATGTCCGATTATGTGTACTGGGCATCAATGTGCTATATTGAGCTATTGTGCTTCTATTGTCAGTGTAGAGTGTCAGTTTAGTGTGCATCTAGTGATAGTGCAGTGTAAGTGTAGTGACCGTTCATTTTTACTTTAGTGTTACATTAGTGGGAATCTAGTGATAGTTCACTCAGTGTGAGAGTAGTGGGACCATTCATTTTTTCTTTAGTGTCAGTTTAGTGTGAATCTAGTGATAGTACAGTGTGAGTTTAGTGCGAGTATTAATTTTTACATTAGTGTCATTTTATTTTCTCAGGGCAGGTTTCCTGCAGTATATTTCAGTGCGTTACTGTACATTTGCTACAATATATTGCAGTGCGTTATTGGAATTTTGCCGCAGTATATTTCAGTGTGTTATTGCATGCTTACCGCAGTATATTGCGGAGTGTCTTAGTGCGCATTTAACGCAGTATATTTCAGTGCATTATTGCAGGTCTACCACCGTCTATTGCAGTGTATATTTTAGTGCATTATAGGATGTTTAACTCAGTATATTTCAGTGAGCTGATGCACATTTACCACAGTATATTTCAGTGCGTTGGTGCATGCTTAATGCAGTAACTTGCAGTGCGTTACTGCACATTTAACGCAGTATATTTCAGTGCCTTATTGCAGGTCTACCACCGTCTATTGCAGTGTGCTAGTGCACTTTTAAAACAGTATATTTTAGTGCATTATAGGATGTTTAACTCAGTATATTTCAGTGAGCTGATGCACATTTACCACAGTATATTGCAGTGCGTTAGTGCACATTTAACACAGTATATTTTAGTGAGCTGGTGCATGTTTACCGCAGTATATTTCAGTGTGTTATTGCAGGTTTACAGTAATAGAGTGCAGTGTGTTAATGCACGTTTAACGCAGTATATTTCATTGGGTTACTGCACATTTAGCGCAATATATTTCAGTGCGTTGGTGCATGTTTACCGCAGTATACTTCAGTACATTGATGCACATTTACCGCAGTATATTGCAGTTCGTTACTACGCGTTAAACGCAGTATATTTTAGGGGGTTAATGCACCACCAGCTGTAGACTATAGCCGACAAATTTCTCTGCCCCATCTGCTGCAGCGGGAAAAAAAATACAGTCACTGCCATCCACATGCCAATGCGTCTAGATTCAAGCTTGTCAAAGTTGCTAGCTTTACACCTCCTGTCTTTCTGCCTGGCGAATTCTGCCCCCTTCTGTCATTTTGCAGAATGTACTGTACCACAATGGCAGGTTCCCAGTTGCTATTTCTTTTCACGTTAGGCCATTCCAACTCTGTACCATCATGTGGAAGGTGACATGTGTGACATCGTTTGGCGAGGCAGTCAGCTGCAAGGTCCATGATACTGCTGACAAGTGGTCCAGCAAGCATGGTCAGGGACATTATATTTCGTTCACAGCACACTGGGTAATTCTGCTTGCATCTTGGAAGGATTCAGGACAGGGCTGAGTACTGCAGCTTGTTGTGCCGCCATGTCTCCATACAGCTACTGGTGATGATGCAAGATTTGTCAGCTCCACCACCTCCTCCTCCTCCTACTCCTCCATACCGTCCTCTGCTGAATAGTCCTATACCCCCTAAGCATTCAGGGGGCTATTCCATGAGTCAGACTAAAAGGTGCCATGCAGTGCTTGAGCTAGTCTGTCTAGGGGACAGGAGCCACACCAGAGCAGAGATTCCCGCAGCTCTGCAGGGGCAGGCCCATTAATGGTTCACGCCATGCCAGCAGGAGCCAGGAATGGTGGTGTGCGATAAGGGCACAGACCTCTTGTCCGCCCTTAGACAGGGAAAGTTAACACTTGTGCCATACCTGGCACATGTCCTCAATTTGGTGGTGCAGAGTTTCTTAAGCAGGTACCCAGGGTTGGAAGATCTGCTAAAGCAGGCCAGAAGAGTCTGTAGCCATTTCAGGCAGTCATACATAGCCAGTGATCGGTTGGTTGAAATTTATGACATGCCCACAAGGTGGAACTCAACTTTGGTAATGCAGTAGAGGTCCATCAACTAAGTACCTGTGTGAGTATGGTACAACGACAGGCTCGGGCCGGCTCAGGTTTTTTTTTCCCCACACCAATGGCTGCTGATAAAGGATGTATGCACTGTACTGTCACCATTTTTCACCGAACAGAACTTCCCTCATGTGTTTCTATATAAACTGTGCTACTAATCCACACAAATAATTAGAGGGTTGGGCACAAGCACATCATTTTTAGGGTGTCAGGGTGGCAGCTGTTTTCCCATTGCAGGAAAAGTAAAATGTTACCTAATAAATTATATTAAAATGGAACTAAACCCTCCTATCCTTTACAACCAAGTAAGCTGCCATATCTGTTTGATCTGCAGTTACTACATTGTTGAATAATTGATGGCTTGATGATTCAGTTAAGGTTAGCACAAGCAACTGTGATAGTTATCATTCACAGCATGCCTCAAATGCCTCGATTGTAACTGTTTTGAGAAATAGTTAAATTTATGGGTTTAGTTTGGCTTTAAGTAATTTCATCAGTTTGTCATTTTAAAAGAATTTATGATTTTTTTTTCATTCCTCCTAAATTGTAATTTGGAGTTAACTAGAATTCAGTTGTCTTAACAAGTGTTCATAAACAAAGGCACCTCAACTATCTGCAAAAGTTTTCTTCTCTTCTTCTTTGTAATTAAACACGCGGTGTGATAGACCATAAAATATACTGTTTGTGTTTCTTATTGTACTGCTCCATTTGAGGGAAATATTAGGAGCTGTTAATCTATAATTAAATGCGCACTGAAGAGATAAATGAGCTGTTATTTATTTGCACCGCTATTTGTGATTCACAGTACCGGTAAAAGGGAAAAAAAATGGTGCAGTTTCCCCCGAAAAGTCATCAACTTGCAAAAATAAGTTTACAGGGAGAGGAGAGAAACTTCCAGAGTTAGAAATAATTAAAAAGAAGAACAGAATAATGGATCGGAATCGCAATTTCAAATAAACCAAGGATGGGAGAAATCTCTTTTTTATTGATTATAAAAGTATAATTAGAAATATAAGTTTCCGAAATGGTGAAGAGAGGATGAAATAAATTATTGCTATGATATTTTCAACAGCAACATGAAAGAATGTTAATTAGATACTTCATTAATGCAGGAAACATGGGAAAGAACATTGGCTTTCTTTCCTATTAAAAGATCTTCATTTCACAATGTATTACTTATAATTCTTGCTTTCTTTTTCTTTCTTTCTTTCTTTAATTCTTTCTTTTTTTCTTTCTTTCTCTATTTTTCTTTCTTTCTCTTTCTTTTTTTTTCTTCTTTTTTTGTTGTTCCTTCACGTTTTCCTTTCCTTAATTTTTCTTTCTTTCTTCCCTTCCTTTTTTACTTCTTTCTTCCCTTCCTTCCTTTCTTGTCTTCTTTCTTTCCTTCATTTCTTGTCTTCTTTTTTTCTTCTTTCCTTCCATCTTTTTTTCCATCCATCCTTCATTTCTTTCTCCCTACCTCCCTTTTCTTTCTTTCTTTCTTTCTATCTTTCTTTCTTTCTTTCTTTCTTTCTTTCTTTCTTTCTTTCTTTTTCTCTCTCTCTTTCTTTCTTTCTCTTTCTTTCCTTCTCCTTTTGTTCTTTTTTCCTTCCTTTTTCTCTTCTTTCTTTCTTACCTTCCCTTTTCTATTCTTTCTTTTTCTTCTTTTGTTCTTTCCTTCCATCTTTTTATCCATCCATCCATCCATCCATCCATCCATCCATCCTTCCTTCCTTCCTTTCTTTCTCCTTACCTTCCTGTTTGCTCTTTCTTTCTTTTCCCTTTTTTCTTCCCCTTTTCTTCTTTCTTTTTTTCTTTCCTTGTTCTCTTCTTTCTTCCCTTCCTTCCTTTTTCTATTCTTTCTTTTCTTCTTTCTTTCTTTCTTTCACTCCATGTTTTTTTCCATCCATCCATCTTTCCTTTCTTTCTCCCTACCTCCCTTGTTTTTATTTCTTTTTTTTTCTTCTTTATATACAAAATTGGAGCTACGCTTTAAGGCAGCCCGTTCATTTGGATTTGCATCTGTGGTGACTTGCCATGTGCTGTAACACACTGCGATTACTAGGGCATCCCTTGGGGTTGACATTTATTTTACCCAGCTTCTAACCATAAACCATAACACAAACTATCCCCTCTTAAAATCTTGCCCCAGCTCTAGACTAACTGAACATAACACCGGCCCAAGTATACTGGTTTAATTCCCAAACGTAATTAAACAGAGAGAAGGACATTATGAATGATCCAATCAACATTTCTTGATGATCAATCTTTGAACAATACGAGTAGCTAACTGGTGGGAAAGCCAAGGGTTGGGGGTTGGGGGGGAGAACAAGTTCCTCCATGAACTGCTATAGTGATAGATCAGCTATATCAGATATAATTCAGTCCTGTACTTGAAAGTCCACAAGCTAACTGAATTAGTTCTTGAGCCTTGCACTGTCAATAACAAACTGCAGTTCAAGCTCTTTAGAACTTCTGTTTTAAATGGTTTTGTATCTCCTTTAAATTAGAACTAAAGGCAAAACTTTTGGGAGGATTTTGGATAGAGTATCTGTTTACAGGGCCTGTGTCCATTTCCTCAGGGTTTAATTTTTGGGCTGAATATTGCATAGGGAATGCAGGTACCAAACATGCATCGAGTCCTGAATTTTTAACTAATTATTCTTGTCTTTTTCATTTCCTTTTTGGATACAGGTCCTTCCTTCCTTTACCCCTTCTTTCCACCCCCATTCTTCTTCCAAACACCCTTCCTGTTTTCCTGTACACTAACCTATGTAGGTGTATATTTTTGGACGAGTATGGAGGAACAATGTTTCGGAGTCACGCAGGGCCCCTTCGTCAGGTGAGGTACAGTAGGTCCCTTGCTTGACGAAGGGGCCCTGCGTGGCTCCGAAACTTTGCTGTATGTTTATCATGTGACCAAGGTATAAAACTTCCACAACAATCCTTGGTGTGCTGATTCAGGGTTTCCGGCCTATGGTCATTACAGCATCCAGCATCACTGAACCGGTTTCTTGAATGTGTGTCGTGGGGAAAGTTGCGTTTCAAGGGAAAAAGCAACCCCCTTCTTCAGGGCTTGAGCTCACTCTCATCAGAATGCTCTAGGGGAACTGTGTTAGTCTTGAGGAAGACTAGCATCTTTTGACAGTGCTAAAGGCAGTTGGCTGAGTTCCTTCTTAGATGGAAGCTACTTAGTTCCTACTGGTCCCTCTTGATCATGCTCATAATCTTTTACTCTCAACCATTTGGGCACATAGAAAACATTTTACCACTTGTGTAAAACAGCAAACCTATGACCCTTACACTATCATACTTTGACTTGCACCCTCAAGTGTTCTATATCTTCATAAAATACTTCGGCTGGATTTGGGCTTAAATATAGCTGGCCAAAAGTCATTAGAGCGTTCCTGGTGACAGGTGATCGCCATTGCATGAAGTGAGCTGATGTTGCCTCAATGGGGACACAGACAGTGATAATTACCTTGCAGACTTCTAAATCCTTCCTTTGTCAAATATAAAATAAAATACATTTTGGATGCAGTCCCACTTTAATTGAAATATTACAGATCATTTTATAATTGTAGCAGCCCTCTGACACCCCGAAGGCAGTATAGCACCTCTGGTGGCAGGGTGAGCTAGCATTTCACCCCAAGTCTAAAATAGGGTGAATGAGAAAGTATATTGGGCACTAGTCACTTTTGACTTTTTAAAGTTTTATTGCAGAAAGAAATTGAGCTTTAGGGGTCTCAGATACTATAGGACAGTGATGGCGAACCTTGGCACCCCAGATGTTTTGGAACTACATTTCCCATGATGCTCCAGTACACTGCAGAGTGCCAGAGCATCATGGGAAATGTAGTTCCAAATCATCTGGGGTGCCAAGGTTCGCCATCACTGCTATATCAGATCCCTTACAGACTCTCCAGATCAATTTCCAGCTTCACAAAGTCTCAGCATTTAAGCTGACCCGGCCACAACACTGTAGGAATGTTCCCAAATTTCAGTGTGTCCTCTAAATCACCAGGCCCTTCTGAAAGACCTGCCTTCTTCTGAGGCGCTGTCCATCAAGTAGACTTCCCTTGGTCTCCTCTTTGGCAAAGCTTCCTCCAAACAAGGCAGGGCAGCTTCAGGACTACTTCAGCACACATTAGGCCCCAAAGCATGCTATTGGGCCTAACAGCAGAGCTCTATCCAGCAGCTCTTCCCTAGGCCTCAGGCCAGGCGAAGAGAGCAAGCACATGGCATGTCCCAAATATGTATATCCTCTCCCAGCACACACCAGTGGCACAACTCTCCTATTAGATTGCTGATAAATATTCAGAACTCAGTGTTGTTTGTGAAAGCTCATACTATGACCAATGATATAAGTGGCATCTACTTGAGACAGTCAGAAATCACAAGCCAGATTAAAGAGGAACTGCAGTCTGCTCACATAATTTGTAATAAAAACATCTTTGCCATTCTGAAGCTTCCCTCCAACCACTTTGCATATTATTTTATATATACTGTGATTCTGTACTTGCCAAATATGCTGCATAAATCTCCCTCCACTAAGTCTGCCTGCAACCATTTTAACTGTGGGCAGCTGAAGCTGCTGCCTGTTCATTTCCTGGATTTACACAGACACACAGAGGCACACCTCCAGCTTCGCAGCTCTCATTGGCCCTCTTATGACTCATCCCCCCTCCCTTCCTGGCAAACTCTCCTGAGAGTGAGAGAGAGAGAGAGAGAGAGCTGTGCATGATGTCATAAGCCTAAGCATTTTACCAGACAGGAAACAGGAAGTGGGCTGTAAAAGGGAATTTACTGACAGAAAAAAAATGTATTACTATCCAAAGCTAAAACGACAAGGGCAGAAATTTAATAGATGGAAAGTTGAAAACAATTACTGAAAGTCTGCTTTAAAGTGGTTGTAAACCCTTAAAACACACTTTGACCTACAGGTAAGCCTAGATTAAGGCTTACCTGTAGGTCCAAGAAATATCTCCTAAACCTATGCTGTTTAAGAGATATTTACCGAAAGACAGGCACCGCGCAGGCGCACTGAGTGCGGCACCGTCAGCGACGAATATGCCGCGCGTGGCGGCTCCTGTGCGCATGCACGGGAGTGACGGCTTCGCCGAATGACAGCGGCGGAGCAGCGAAGACCCAAGGAGAAGATGGATGCGCCGGACTACAGGGGATAGCGGTGACATCGCTGGCTCCTGTGTCAGGTAAGTGACACATAATGGACTACTATGCGATGCATAGTAGTCCATTATGCTTTACCTTTGCAGGGAATGAAAGAGGAAGTAAACCCATCAGGGTTTACTTCCTCTTTAAGCTTGGGGAAAAAACAGGTGAAAACCTATACAATCAGTCTGAACTAACTACAGCTCAGCTAAAAATGAAACTGACACACAGTAGCCCCTGTTTAGGACGGGGGGCTACATAATGTACAAAGATTAGGACGGGGGGGCTACATAATGTACAAAGATTAGGACGGGGGGCTACATAATGTGCAAAGATTAGGACGGGGGGCTACATAATGTACAAAGATTAGGACGGGGGGCTACATAATGTACAAAGATTAGGACGGGGGGCTACATAATGTCCAAAGACAGGGGGAGTTTACGTGACAACATAAGAAAGGTCGATAATTTTGTTTTTACTACTGTACTAGGAAAAAATATATAACGTAAATAGGTCAAAGGTTCCAAATTTTTCCCACCCTAGCTCTCAATTTGGGCTTAAAAAATGAATTAAGCCATTATAGTTTCCCTTTACAGGGATGACAGGTGATCACCAGGGAATGAAATGAAGGAAAAATGCTCCAAACACATCTAGCAATAAATACTTGATTGATTTTCTAAACCCTTCCTATGTCTAATCCGTTCTTCTATTCCAAGACAAAATAATTTTGGACGGGGTCCCACTTCAATTGAAATATTACAGGAGATTTTATCATGTACAAGGACAGGAGCGGTTTACATGACAACACGTTCCATTATTATTATTTCTTTTATTTTTTATTTTTTTTCCACTGCTGTGCTCATTTCCATTTTATCTGTGCCATTCTAATACATGCAGCTCACATTACAGAGATTTTAAACATTTTATACAAATGCTCTCATAATGAACCATGACATTTCAGTGTTCAGTAAAAGGTAGTCTAATTTATCAAACCTCTCCGCTGCGGCCATTTTTGCAGATGCAGGTGTACAGGATTCTGATATGGGAGCAGATTTGCATTATTTATATCTGTTACTAAGCCTGTTAGCAATGCATCTTGGGATTGCTCATAAATTTCACCAGGGAAGCCATTAGGGTCTACTGGGCTGAGTCTTAATGTAGATATTACTGATGTTAATTTGCAAGCAGAATTATGATTGTGACTCATATGCAACAGAATCCGCAACTACGTGTTGCACAGGTTAAGAAGGTTTCAGGGCTTTTTCCAGACAGGTGGTAATTCTTACCGCTCTCTAAAAAGCTACCCATGGTGGATGCTTTTCAGAGAGCAGTATGGCAGCCGCTGGCGGGCATTTAGGAGACGCTATTGCCACTTCCTATCACCTGTTTGGGTTTTTTTTGTTTGTTTTTTACTTTTTTTTATTTCCTGAATGCCAATTTTACATGACTATAGTATAACCGATGTTGCCTGTTCTGCTAACCAACCACCCACTTCATACCTTTCCCCTTTCCCAGTAAAGGGGACCACACCTTTTTGGCGTAAATTAGTGGCCTTAGCAGCCCCTTTATTAATCAAATCAATAAATTAACATATAAACCGAAACATCTCAAGAAACATCTGTTAACTGGAAATCTGAAGACGTTGGTCTTCTGCAGGACATTCCCCCTCCCCACCCCATTAACATGACGATCAACCATACACTGCGGTCATATTAACTGTAAACTAGGTCTCAAGCTGACATGCTAGCTCAAAAACAACCAACTATTGACCGCAGTGCACCCATTCACCAGATTCCATATAAACCATCGATATGTCCAATGGGTCCCGCATCACCTTCTCTGTGGGGAGGGGGTATCTTCCTTTACCTGCACCGACCAACACCCGCCAACAGCTACGACATCCAGCAAACCAAACCTCTGTAAAAATAAAACAAGTTAGCACCTACACAAAGCACTCCCTACCTTTTATTTTTATTTTTTTAGATATAGGGAGGTAGGGTGGGAATCTTCTTCCTCTCCGACTCACGCTGGGGCGGGATGACCACTCCGTTACTGTATCCTGTCTCCGCCCCCTTTACCCCTCCAGTCTTATCACCTATCTCCTCCCTACAGTCACAGTTAACTCTACTCATGCCAGCCCTGTGCCTATTTCCTGGGTCTTAGCTCCGTGCTGTTCTTTTCCCAGCAATAGCAGATGAATGTCCTGTACACATGGTGGGACTTTCAGACGGAAAATGTGTGATCGAATCGTGTTGTCGGAAAATCCAATCGTGTGTGGGCTCTATCAGACTTTTTCCATCGGAATTTCCGACACACAAAGTTTGAGAGATGGATCTAAAATTTTCAGACGACAAAATCCGATCGTGTGATTTTCATTTTTAAATCCAAACTCTTTTATTAATATTGAAGGTCAGGACAAGAATAGAAAAGACATCATATATCACATAATATACAGGATATACAGTCTTGCATAGATAAATATGATCAGAGATGGTCAAGACCAACATGTCAGTGACTTTTGAGTCTTTTGCAAAACTAAAATGTATTTGACAGTATTTTATCTTCATTTTTAAATTTTTTGATACATTGTATTTCTCAAGGAAGCTTCTGAACATCGTTCAAACTTGGATCAGAGACTATACTAATACTGAGCATTTCCCAGCTGTCATTTTGACAGCCGAGATTTGCCAGCAATAGCAGAAGGAAAGGGGCTCCAGGGGCAGAAAAAAAGTAGCAGGACATACATTGTATGTCTAAACCCAAATTCTACAACTGGTTAAAATTATTTCAAGGAATTCAGCTCGGGGGTTAAGAACCAGAGCTGATCTGTGTGGTTCCTGATCATATGATCACCATGATTAGCCAATCATGATAACCTCATGGTGGGATGATTATTTTTTGCAGTAACAAACTCTCCCACTGCCTGTTTTCTCACTTGCAATAAAAGATATCAGCTTAGGCAAAAAAAAGCATTTATCAGGAACTAAACTGGATTTTCATTTTTAAATCCAAACTCTTTTATCAATATTAAAGGTCAGGACAAAGATAGAAAAGACATCATATATCACATAATATACAGGATACACAGTCTTGCATAAATAAATATGATCAGAGATGTCAAGACCAACATATCAGTGACTTTTGAGTCTTTTGCAAAACTAAAATGGATTTGACAGAATTTTATCTTCATTTTTAAATTGTTAGATACATTGTATTTCTCAAGGAAGCTTCTGAACATCGTTCAAACTTGGATCAGAAACGATACCAATACTGAGCACTTCCCAGCTGTCATATTGACAGCCGAGATTTGCCAGCAATAGCAGAAGGAGATCGGCTACAGGGGCAGGGGAAAAAAAGGAGCAGGACATACATTGTATGCCATAAACCTAAATTCTACAACTTGTTGAAATAATTTCAAGGGTCTCAGCTCTGAGGTTGAGAACCAGAGCTGATCTGTATGGTTCCTGATAAAATTATCACCATGATTAGCCAATTATGATAACCTCATGGTCTGATGATTACTTTTTCGCAATAACAAACTCTTCCACGCCATAATGGCGTGTGGAACGCGGGCCGAAATAGACTACTATGAGGCCCCATTGTGTCCCTATGACTCTGCGTTCCACAATGGTGTGTAGAAAGCGGAAGCTGGAAGACCGTCATGCAGACTTTTCAGTAGTATTAACCCACTGGACATTTGAATATATGTATTTGGGGTACGTATATGGTTATAGGATATTGGTTGCCGGGGGTCATGTGTTGAAAAAACACTGTGTGATTGGAGGACCCTGTTCAGGTTTGACCTTTTTTCCTGTCTTCTTCCGATTGGGAGAATCTTTTTGGGCAAATAGTGACCAGTTAGCTTGTTCAAACATATTTTGGTGGCCAATGTGGGGGTATGCTATAGGTGCGTATGGCTGCTCCTCTTTTTATTGACTGTTGTGCTCATTGACCTTTTTGGAGGGATGCCATTGGTACACATAGCCAAGATATGTATATATATATATATATATATATATATATATATATATATATATATATATATATATATAGTTCAGCAATATGGGGAAGCTGTTGATGCCCCAGTTGAAGTCCAACTTGGACGAAACGCATAGGGACGCTTCTTATGCTTCCCATATTGCTTTTTAAACCCATGTGATCACAATTTTTTTTTTTTTTTTTTATTACTATTTGTATATTTGGCATTTTTTGCAAATAAAAAGCCAAAAAAAGGCAATCTGCACTCTCAGACCTACACCATGTTTTTTATGTCTTTACATGCTACTTGCCCTTTGTGTCCTTCAAGTGATCTGAGAAACACATTTTGATTGCCTTGGTGCCTGAGCTTTGGACTGCCAAACCTTCCAGATGATTGTGGACGGTAATTACACAGCCAGCTTTCTCCAAGGGATTACCGTTTTATGTCTATAAGATCTGGTGTCGCTGACATACAGGTCCACCAACTCTGGTAAGAGTATTTCGTCATTTTCGATTGTTTTGGATGTCATTACTCCTTTAAGCATAGCTGACCACTGACTCCCCTTGCACAGGATTGATCTCTGAGCCCTGGTGGCCCATCACCATTTAGGGGGGACTTCTAGTGGACTCTTGCTTTGCTTTTTCAGTATTGGATTTTACTTTTTAGCTCTACATTTTTCCTTTTATTAAACTCTCTCACTGCCTGCTTTTCTCACTTGCAGAAAAGGATATCAGCTTGATATGCAAAAAAAAGATTTAACAGGAAAATAATTAAAAAATTGCTTCAACAGCAGAAACTTTTCAGGGGAACCCTGAGTATTTGCTTCTTGAAATATAATTTCTTCCAAAATTGTTGTTTTACTGTACCCTGTATGTCATTTTTATATGTAATAAATCGTTTTTTATATTATTTACGTTGTCTATTTAGTTGAGAAAATATCTATAAAACCACTATACCTTTCCATAATTTTATTTTTTTAGGTTTACATAAAAAAATAAAATGATGTGCCCTCTAGGCTTGATGGCTTTAGGCCATAAACAACTCCTACAGTGTCAGCACCAACATTGATCCCGGAATCAGCCAATGGATAAGTGCAATGATGCATGTTCCCTCAGTAAAAGCTTTATTTCTGTTTCTTCATTGAAAAGGGAGTAATCACTTATCGGTCACAAATTTTCTGTTGGAAAACGATTATATTTTCAACCTTTTATGGCTTTATATGCTATGCTTGGCTTTTATGACCTCTGAAATTCTGCCGTATGGACTGAGTGAATACCACAAATGACACTCAAATGGGCATTGCCTGGGATTATTGGGTCAGGAGGACCTGGTGCAAACTCAACAGCAACACAGGCCACAGCTGTTAGAGGCATCTATATGGAGAATGAGACCCTCTCCAATGTCTTCATTACCACCGCCTTGCAGAACAATACCAAAATGTAACAAAAAGCTTTTGGAACTGAATAAAAATTTGCTTCTAATTAATAAAGGCAAATACATGACAATGTTGTATAATGCATTTGGATCCCCAGCTGCTTCTACGCATAGCTCAGAGTCGGCAATGCAGCATGTGCCCACACAGAGCGCCGACAAGACCATTTGCTTTCTGATTCACAAGTGAAACTTCACAACAGATGTAGCAAAGAGTATCAAAGCTTAATGCCGCATACAGAGAGTTTTTGGGTCGGAAAATGCGATCGTGTGTATGCTCCATCGGACTCGAATTTCGGGCAGCAAAAGATTGAGAACATGTTCTCATTTTTTTCGGTCGAAAAAAAAGTTCCTATCCGAAAATTCGTTCGCGTGTATGCAATTCCGACGCGCAAAAACTCACGCATGCTCAGATTCAACTACGAGACGGAAGCTATTGGCTACTGGCTACTGAACTTCCTTTTTTCTAGTCCCGTTTGTACGTGTTGTACGTCACCGTGTTCGAGACGATCGGACTTTGGTGTGACCGTGTGTATGCAAGACAAAAAGAATGAGTGGCCTCATCTAGTAGTATTGAATATATAGACATATATAAACTGTACCATCATCCAAATTTACTTAAAGCGGAGGTCCACCCTAAAGTGGACCTTCCGCTCATCGGAACCCTCCCCTCCTCCGGCGCCACAATTGGCACCTTTCAGGGGGGAGGGGGGGTGCAGATACCTGTACAGTACAGGTATCTGCACCCACTTCCGGGATAGCTCTCTGCGGAAAGGGGCGTAGATTACGCCCCTTTTCGCAAGTGCCCGCCCCTTTCCGCAAGTGCCCCGCTGCCTGCTGGGAAACACACAGATCCCAGAGGCAGCGGTGACCGTCCTTATTGCGCAGCGCAACTCGCGCATGCGCAGTAGGGAACCGGGAAATGAAGCCGAAAGGCTCCATTTCCTGATTCCCATACCCAAGATGGCGGCGGCAGGACCTGAGAGACGATCTAGAGATCGGCTTCGGGTGCCAACATCGCGGGCGCGCTGGACAGGTAAGTGTCACTATTTTAAAAGTCAGCAGCTGCAGTATTTGTAGCTGCTGGCTTTTTAAAAAAAAAAAAAAAGCCCCGGCGGACTCCCGCTTTAAATAATAAATATAGTGGGAGTCTGGACCCCACTCCAGATTCACCAAAAAAGAACAGGCAGGCGGACTATCTCGGTACAGACAGAAAAGATAAACGTCGTGAATACAAAACAAATGTAAAATTATACAAGATTTATTAACACAAAGTACAAAAACAGGAAATGCAAAAAAAATATATACACATATGAATTTGTATTTCAACTAGTTTCGCGGATTTGCCGCTTCATCAGGAAATATATCTGCAAAAATAAGAATACAATAATGCATAGAAATTTCACACAAGAAAATGTTAGAATGCAATACAAAGGGGAAGGGGGTTAAGTAAGTTTATACTGTAGATATCGGGCTGCTTACCCATGTTTCAGTGTATGCAAGGCATGTGACGCACCCGGCAAAGTTTCCCGCGGTGATTGGGAAGGATATACATAAAATCACCAGGAGGCTGGCGTCTGAGTAAAATGGTACAAGGTGTAAAATCAGGAAAATGCCCAATGCTATTCAAGATGTGCAAGTGCAAAGAAAGCAAAGATCAAAGTAAAATAAAATAAAGGAAAACCATAAAAGAGGGAGAAGAAGGGGAAGGAGGGAAGGGGGGGGGGGGGCAGCTTGAGCTAAATCCCATTGGAATTCCGTTGGAAAAACCATCAGAGCTTTTTCCGACCAAAATTCCAATCGTGTGTACGCAGCATTTGAAATCTGTCTTCTCACTGTTCTGTTTCAAATTCTGCTGGGGAGACCCAGTTTGGCCAGACAGTATGGTCACCTGCTGACTTGGCACCATTCAAGGTACAGAGGATGTGTGTCCAGTCTTATGATGTTTTTTGAAGACAATGACTTTCCTAAGCCCTGTGTCCATGAAATATTAACATTGAGTGAGGGAACATGGAGGAGGTCTAGCTTGGACTGAACTAACTAGCTCTAAACAGGAGGGAAGGACAGATGAAACACATTTAGGTTTCCCAAAACCACCACTAGATGTCAGCATACTACAAAAAATGATAACCTTGTGCAGTTCAATACAAGACTTAAAAAAAAAAAAAACATGAAAGTGGGGCAAAGTAAATACTTGATTCTTAAAAGAAGAGAAGTATGTATTTTTTTCAAGAATCTAGGCGGATTCAGCATCAGTCCGATTCTGCATTTGTCTCCCTCGTCTGATCTAGGACTGAGAACTGAGCGATCAAACACTTCTGATCGATCAGTTCTCAGAGCTCTGTGACATGCCTTGAGTGTCTCAGTCACTGCTGTCCACTCTGCTGCCCCCCCCCCCTCTCATTGAAGTGCTGGCTCAGGCTCTCAGCAGCTCACTGAGAGGCTGAGCCAGGTGCTGGTTCAGGGTTGTGGGTGGATCCATAATGTCGCAATCGTACTCCAGTCTGGACCAACTCTGTGATGTCAGCTGACAACAGGCTTCAGCCCGCTGTCTGCTGAAAATGGGTCACAGGGGTGAAGAACGAACTGTACTCGTGTGAGAAGTACAGTCAAATGAGCTTTGGCTGTACTTCTCCTTCAACCCCTTGTCTACCAGCGCACGATGATATACATCTGCACGTGGCTGGGCAAATGGGCGTACAGGTACATCCCCTTTAAATCGCAGCATTGTGGGCGCTCGCCGCAAGCTCCGTGGCCATGCCTGCGGGTCTGCTGGGGGCCCGCGATCATGTCACGGAGCGGCAGAACGGGGAGATGCCTATGTAAACAAATAATTTCCCTGTTCTACCTAGTGACACAACAGAGATCTACTGCTCCCTGTCATCGGGAGCAGTGATCTCTATCATGTTCTAGTGAGACAATCCCCCCCACAGTTAGAATCACTCCCTAGGACACATTTAACCCCTTGATTGCCCCCTAGTGGTTAACCCCTTCCCTGCCAGTGTCATTTACACAGTAATCAGTGCATTTTTATAGCACTGATCACTGTATAAATGACAATGGTCCCAAAATAGTGTCAAAAGTGTCCGATGTGTCTGCCATAAAGTCACAGTCACGATAAAATTTGCAGATCACCGCCATTACTAATAAAAAATAAATATATAAAAAATGCCATAAATCTATCCCCTATTTTGTAGACACTAGAACTTTTGTACAAACCCATCAATATACGTTTATTGTGATTTGTTTTACCAAAAATATGTAGAAGAATACGTATTGGCCTAAAATGAGAAAGAAATTATTTTTTAAAATATTTTTGGGGGATATTTATTGTAGCAAAAAGTAAAAAAATATAGCTTTTTTTTCAAAATTGTCGCTCGTTTTCTATTTATAGTGCAAAAAAATAAAAATCACAGAGGTGATCAAATACCACCATAAGAAATCTCTATTTGTGGGAAAAAAATGACGTCAATTTTGTTTGGATACAACGTCGCACGACCGCACAATTGTCAGTTAAAGCGACGCAGTGCCGAATCGCAAAAAGTGCTCTGGTTAGGAAGGGGGTAAATCCTTCCGGGCTCAATTGGTTAACTCAGATTATAAATACATATAGACATTTGCCCTTCATAAAAACTATCCAAGTACATATAAAAGGTAACATATATCATAGCACTTTACATATTAAGAAACTACCAAACCTCCATATTTACCTAAATATCTAGTGTTATCCTTCTATATTGTCCTATTATTAGTCCCATATCAGAGTTAGGGATCACTGAAGAATGGAGATATGTGTTCCTCAACGCGTTTCTCAAACTAACTGTCTACTTCTTCAGGAGAGGCAGAAAAAGCTCAATATCTATGTTAACAGAAATATTAAACAATTAACATTTGTATATGTTTGAGAGAAGAAAAAATTCCTCGGTGTGGCCATCCAATAAACCCAAGTGGGAACATCAAAAAGGGGGAAAGGGGGGATCAATAGGTGGGAATCCTAGACCAATAAGAATATATATATATATATATATATATATATATATATATATATATATATATATATATATATATATTATACACTATCATACCAAAAGTATTGGGACACCCGCACATGAACTTCAACAGCATCCCAGTCTTTGTCCGTAGGGTTCAATATTGAGTTGGCCCACCCTTTGCAGCTATAACATCTTCAGCTCTTCTGGGAAGGCTGTCCACAAGGTTTAGGAGTGTGCCTGTGGAGATGTTTGACCATTCTTCCAGAAGCACATTGGTGAGGTCAGGCACTTATGTTGAACAAGAAGGCCTGGCTTGCAGTCTCCACTCTAATTCATCCCAAAGGTGTTCTATCGGGTTGAGGTCAGGACTCTATGCAGGCCAGTCAAGTTCCTCCACTCCAAACTCGCTCATCCATGTCTTAATGGACCTTGCTTTGTGCACTGGTCCAAATCATTTGGTGGAGGGGGAATTATGGTGTGGGTTTTTTTTTTCAGGGGTTGGGCTTGGCCCCTTAGTTCCCATGAAGAGGACTCTTAAGGCGTCCACATACCAAGACATTTTGGACAATTTCATGCTCCCAACTTTGTAGGAACAGTTTGGAGATGGCTCCTTCCTGTTCCAACATGACTGCACACCAATGCACAAACAAGGTCCATAACACATAGAGCCTCAACTCATCTGCACCCCTAGCTCTCTCCTCATTGGCTCACTGGCTGTGATTAACAGCAGTGGGAGTCAATGGTTCCTGCTGCTGTGTCTCAGCCAATGAGGAGAGAGAGAAACCAGGGATAGCCGAGTCTCCCATGCACATCGCACAGCCAGTGAGCCAATCAGGAGACGGAGGGGATGGGTTTGAGTCAGGTGACTGGACACACAGAACCGTGGCTCTGGAGTGTGCCCTCGCTGTGGCGGCACCCGGCAGGAGGGAGGGACCCGAGAAGAGGAGGATTTGGGCCACTCTGTGCAAAACCATTACACAGAGCAGGTAAGTATACATTTTTTTTTTTTTTTTTAACAAAACAAGGCTTTAATATCGCTTTAAAGAGTATAAAGTAAGAGGAGATTGCACCTTTTTATATACAATTTTGTCATCAATATTTGGTCTTCAACCCTTTCCTTCGTTCCTTCCTATCTTCCTGCCCTCCTTCATAAACATATCAAAAACTCCAGCTAGATTAGACGGTTATAACTGATCTCCTGAGTTTTTGATCGTAGAAATTCTTTTTATATTAGAAAAAAACTCCCAGCTTCAATACAGCAGCACCAGATGTTGAATTACAAAGAGCTATAAAACTGTTGTCACAAGGGTTTAATTAATGATAGTTTAGCTCTGTACTCTCTCACAAAAGTCTCCCTTAGTTGATTGCTGCCATGACTGAGACTCAAGGACAAAGAGATTCAAATCCTTCCCAATCACCCCAGTGTCCATGTCACTGTATTAACCCCTTGAATTCCAGAGGGAGCCCCGGCAGGGTTAGTGTGTATTGGTTTTACCTATAACCCTCTAACCACTCTGCCTACCAAAGTGATTGGATATTTAAAGCCTATAATTGGTTGGTAATCAGTTTAATATAATGTGTGTGTTTTATCTCTTATCACGGTGGACTGATGAATTAAAAATATCAACACTTGCACTTCCAGCATGTTAGCCCTTGTACACACGGTCGGAGATTCAGATGGAATGTGTCCGATCGGACCGTTTTGTCGGATATTCCGATTGTGTGTGGTCTACATCGGACTGTTTCCGTCGGAGTATCCGACGGACCAAGTTTTCAAACTTGTTGGTAAAATTTTCTGACAAAATGCTCCGATCGGACATACTCCCATCATGTGTAGAAAATTCTGATCGGCCAAAGTGCCACGCATGCTCAGATCTATTGGCTACTAGCCTGAACGTAGTCCCGTCGTAATGAAATAACGCCATCACATCGGATTTTCTGACAACTTTTTCTGACCGTGTGTATACAACAGTTTCGGACAAAATCCGACGGATTTGGTTGTCGGAATCTCTGACCGTGTGTACAAGGGCTAACATGTACACCATGTTGAAAAATTGAATCTTAAACATACAGTTAATATCGTCTTCCTAATATTTTAAATAAAGATTTGTTTACATTGACATTCATTATGCACCAGAAAACTGGTTAGGGGTCTGAGGGACGTCTAACACCAGTTTATATCCGGAAGGAGGCGATGACCTACTTGCAAATTATGGGGGGGGGGGGGGGGGGGGGGTAGTTGGCACCTAAACCTGGTGCCTCTCAGGTGCATTTGCTCTTTTTGGAGAAATCTCAAAGTCCCCTCTCCCAATGCAGAAGGTATGTTGGTACTAACATGCCAAGGGAGCTACAGGCTTGCTCACCGTTTGCTATGGTGTTCTGGGCTATCTGGTTAGTTTGCATGCCCATTGTTCTGGGCTGGCTGGGAGAGGGATACGCTTTTTTATTTATTTTTATTTATCCTCCCAGTGTTCTCACTAGCAGCAGGTTATGGAATCATGTGCTTGGAAGCTTGTTGTATTGTATGCAGAGAATACTTTACTTTCATGGAGGATGTCTTTATCATGTCTTACAGGAAACAGGAATATACAAAGTATATGTGCTTAACATAGATAGAACATCCTGTTATTACTTTACCATAGAATAACACACTATAACACTGCAGTGCCACCTACTGGTAAAGATAGGTATAATGCATATATATATATATATATATATATATATATATATATATATATATATATATATATATATATATATATATATATATATATATATATATATATATATATATATGCATGTGTATTATTATTATTATTATACAGGTTTTATATAGCGCCAACAGTTTTCTCAGTGCTTTACAACATGAGGGCAGACATTACAGTTACATTACAATTTGGTACAAGATGAATCAGAGGGCCCTGCTCGTTAGAGCTTACAATCTAAAAATATATATTTATATATATATATATATATATATATATATATATATATATATATATATATATATATATATATATATATGTGTGTGTGTGTGTGTGTGTGTATATATGTATGTATATGTATATATATATATATATATATATATATATATATATATATACAGTGGTGTGAAAAAGTGTTTGCCCCCTTCCTCATTTCCTGTTCCTTTGCATGTTTGTCACACTTAAGTGTTTCGGAACATCAAACCAATTTAAACAATAGTCAAGGACAACACAAGTAAACACAAAATGCAATTTGTAAATGAAGGTGTTTATTATTAAAGGTGAAAGAAAATACAAACCATCATGGCCCTGTGTGAAAAAGTGATTGCCCCCCTTGTTAAAACATACTATAACTGTGGTTGTCCACATCTGAGTTCAATTTCTCTAGCCACACCCAGGCCTGATTATTGCCACACCTGTTCACAATCAAGGCATCACTTAAATAGGAGCTGCTTGACACAGTAAGGTCCACCAGAAGATCCTTAAAAGCTACACATCATGCCGAGACCCAAAGAAATTCAGGAACAATTGAGAAAGAAAGTAATTGAGATCTATCAGTCTGGAAAGGGTTATAAAGCCATTTCCAAAGCTTTGGGAATCCAGCGAACCACAGTGAGAGCCATTATCCACAAATGGCGAAGACATGGAACAGTGGTGAACCTTCCCAGGAGTGGCCGGCCGCCCAAAATTACCCCAAGAGTGCAGCGACGACTCATCCAAGAGGTCACAAAAGACCCCACAACAACGTCCAAGGAACTGCAGGCCTCACTTGCCTCAGTTAAGGTCAGCGTTCATGCCTCCACCATCAGGAAAAGACTGGGCAAAAATGGCCTGCATGGCAGAGTTCCAAGGAGAAAACCACTGCTGAGCAAAAAGAACATCAAAGCTCGTCTCAATTTCTCCACAACACATCTTGATGATCCCCAAGACTTTTGGGACAACATTCTGTGGACCGATGAGACAAAAGTGGAACTCTTTGGAAGGTGTGTGTCCAAGTATATCTGGCGTAGAAGGAACACTGCATTTCAGAAAAAGAACATTATACCAACAGTAAAATATGGTGGTGGTAGTGTGATGGTCTGGGGCTGTTTTTCTGCTTCAGGACCTGGAAGACTTGCCGTGATAAAAGGAACTATGAATTCTGCTGTCTACCAAGAGATCCTGAAGGAGAATGTCCGACCATCTGTTCGTGTACTCAAGCTGAAACGAACTTGGGTTCTGCAGCAGGACAATGATCCTAAACACACCAGCAAGTCCACCACCGAATGGCTGAAGAAAAACAAAATGAAGACTTTGGAGTGGCCTAGCCAAAGTCCTGACCTGAATCCTATTGAGATGTTGTGGTATGACCTTAAAAAGGCCGTTCATGCTCGAAAACCCTCTAATGTAACTGAATTAGGACAATTCTGCAAAGATGAGTGGGCCAAAATTCCTCCAGGAAGCTGTAAAAGCCTCATTGCACGATTATCGCAAACGCTTGGTTGCAGTTGTTGCTGCTAAGGGTGGCCCAACCAGTTATTAGGTTTAGGGGGCAATCACTTTTTCACACAGGGCCATGATGGTTTGGATTTTCTTTCACCTTTAATAATAAACACCTTCATTTACAAATTGCATTTTGTGTTTACTTGTGTTGTCCTTGACTATTGTTTAAATTGGTTTGATGTTCCGAAACACTTAAGTGTGACAAACATGCAAAGGAACAGGAAATGAGGAAGGGGGCAAACACTTTTTCACACCACTGTATATATATACATACATATATACACAATATATATATTGTAAGCTCTAACAAGCAGGGCCCTCGGATTCCTCTTGTACCAAATTGTAATGTAACTGTAATGTCTGCCCTCATGTTGTAAAGCGCTAAAATATATAATGTAATGTAACTGTAATGTCTGCCCTCATGTTGTAAAGCGCTATATATATATATATATTTCACAATATAGGAAGCTACTTGCTGTTGCTTCTTCCAACACTCACTGCATATATGTATACAAAGCTGTTTCAGGCGAGGCAAGCCTTGGCATTAGTGCACCAGGGGTTAAAGTGGTTGTAAACCCTTACAGACCACTTTAACCTACAGGTAAGCCTAGATTAACGGTGCAGGCGCACTGAGCATGCCGTTAGTGAAGGCAATCATGCCGTCACTGACGGCCCCTGCACGCATGCGCCGTAGTGACATCATCGCTGCTTCTACCAGACACAGCGCCGGAGCAGCGATACCCGGAAGTCACTCCGGGAGATATGGCGCATACGGAGGAGGTGAATGAGGGTCGCTGCAGGGGGCTTCGATCTCAGGTAAGTAATTCATAATGAGCTAGTATGCTATGCATACTAGCTCATTATGCCTTTGTCCTGCAGGGTGTGTTTTTTTTTCAGAGAGGGTTTACTTCCTCTTTAACAGCAGCAACAGTCACTCAGATCCTGCACTCAGGTCTGGAATCATAAGTCCTTGGGTACTGGGATGGCTCCCTCCTGTGTTAAGCAGACAATTCCTTAGTGGACTATCCAGACTGGATCCTGGGTGAAATCCCCCTTCTTTAGCTTCAGAGGTTCTTAGTAAATAGGCCCCCCAGATTTAGAATAGCTAAAACCTAATAGCTTCTTCATTTCAGCTAGGCTGCCTAGGAGGCCAGCAGGCCCTCCAGGCTTAGAACTTCTCCTCCTAGACAAGAACAGGGCAGCTCCAGGCTTCAGACTATTTATGCTCACTCCCAGCCACCATCTGGGCATCTTCCCCCAGGGACTGGCTGAGACAACATGAATATTCAGCTGCTGATTTGCTTCATCCAGCCCAGTACATTCTTGAATCTTCCAGAAAACAGGGGGAAGCAGTCAAACCTGCCAGTAAAACCCAGGACAGATCAAAGCAATCACACACTGCTTCACTGCTTACAGAGGTGCTCAAAAAGAACTAAATTTGCCTGACGGTCTAGCACTTACCTAGGAGGGTGCTACACATTCATATGTTAAAATCTGCGTTTTTCTGGCTGTAAACTTACTAAAAACCCACAGAATAGTATACATTTTCTGAATGCAGAGGCCTTGTAGAATAAAAAGTTGATTGCTAAATATTTATAAGATCATTGTAAAATAGATTTTAGTGCACACAAACACAATTTGACCCCGCTTTATTTGGACACAATAAAAAATGGGGTTGTGTTGAGTAGATACCACATTTATCAACAGGTGATGCTTTAAATGCCGTTGCAGTTTGTCAGTTTAAAATTAATTATAGACATTGGCCTCTCTCCCTTCAGAAGACTCCTTATTTTTGTTTTATTATTCCTATTATGGTTAGTATTTTTGGTATGATTTCCTTTCAATTACTAATGGTTGGCAACTGAATCAACTACCAGCTACTAGTGATGGCCGAACGGTTCGCCCGGCGGTCGTTTCGCGGCGAATTTCCGACATTCGCGGTCCGCACGTTCGAACGCCTTTTTCCGTCGTTCGCCGCGGCGGACTTACGTGTTTAATGTATACAAGAACTTTAACCTTTGGTGACACGTTTATCATGTGATACAGGACAGCCAATTGAGACATGACAGCACATGGACACTTGTACATTCCCCCTAACCTATAAATACACCCGATCCGGTGGCCATTTTACATTCTTTCTTCTGTTAAGATAGGGACAGGTTCCTGTGTGGAGTAGGGAGAGATAAACCACTAGCTATTTGGTACACAAAAGTTCTTTTCAGGACTGGTATAGGTGTTAGGTGTTGATAGGTTTGCTGTGCTGCTGATTCTTGCAGCAGCCTGAGTGTCTTTTGTTAGTTTAGAGAAAGGGAAAGGACGGTGTATGCTACAGGGACAGCCAGATTAGTCTTTCATCATCATCATCATCATCATCATCATTAGCTGTTACTATCAAGGTCCACAAAAGAGCTGTTCCAGTAACCACTAATCGTTCTCTTTTTTTGCCAATTTGTATAGGGACAGGAAGGAAGCAGTGTTGTCAGGCAGTGAGGGTAATTTTAAAGACTTGCTGTTATTATTAGTTCCACAAAGGTTCTTTTCAGGACTGGTATCAGTGGTACAGTAATAGGCTTGTACATGTATAATATTCTTTCTTCCAAATATAGAAAGGATATTATACTTGACTGCTGCCCTTCTGCTGCAGTCTGCTAAACATTCACAACTCACTTGTTCCACAAAAGTTCTTATAAGGACTGGTAACTTGGTATAGGGTGCTACGGTACATAGGCTTGAGTGCGGTACAGTCTGCTGTTCTGTAAGGACCGCTATCGGTCCACAATAGATAGGGTTGACGTGCACCACTGCTGACCGCTGCCCTATACTGCAGCAGTCCTTCAGCGGTATAGGGACTGACGTACAGTCTGCTAATCACTAACACACAACCTGCTTGTTCCACAAAAGTTCTTATAAGGACTGGTAACTTGGTATAGGGTGCTACGGTACATAGGCTTGAGTGCGGTACAGTCTGCTGTTCTGTAAGGACCGCTATCGGTCCACAATAGATAGGGTTGACGTGCACCACTGCTGACCGCTGCCCTATACTGCAGCAGTCCTTCAGCGGTATAGGGACTGACGTACAGTCTGCTAAACACTAATACACAACCTGCTTGGTCCACAAAAGTTCTTATAAGGACTGGTAACTTGGTATAGGGTGCTACGGTACATAGGCTTGAGTGCGGTACAGTCTGCTGTTCTGTAAGGACCGCTATCGGTCCACAATAGATAGGGTTGACGTGCACCACTGCTGACCGCTGCCCTATACTGCAGCAGTCCTTCAGCGGTATAGGGACTGACGTACAGTCTGCTAATCACTAACACACAACCTGCTTGTTCCACAAAAGTTCTTATAAGGACTGGTAACTTGGTATAGGGTGCTACGGTACATAGGCTTGAGTGCGGTACAGTCTGCTGTTCTGTAAGGACCGCTATCGGTCCACAATAGATAGGGTTGACGTGCACCACTGCTGACCGCTGCCCTATACTGCAGCAGTCCTTCAGCGGTATAGGGACTGACGTACAGTCTGCTAAACACTAATACACAACCTGCTTGGTCCACAAAAGTTCTTATAAGGACTGGTAACTTGGTATAGGGTGCTACGGTACATAGGCTTGAGTGCGGTACAGTCTGCTGTTCTGTAAGGACCGCTATCGGTCCACAATAGATAGGGTTGACGTGCACCACTGCTGACCGCTCACCTATACTGCAGCAGTCCTTCAGCGGTATAGGGACTGACGTACAGTCTGCTAATCACTAACACACAACCTGCTTGTTCCACAAAAGTTCTTATAAGGACTGGTAACTTGGTATAGGGTGCTACGGTACATAGGCTTGAGTGCGGTACAGTCTGCTGTTCTGTAAGGACCGCTATCGGTCCACAATAGATAGGGTTGACGTGCACCACTGCTGACCGCTCACCTATACTGCAGCAGTCCTTCAGCGGTATAGGGACTGACGTACAGTCTGCTAATCACTAACACACAACCTGCTTGTTCCACAAAAGTTCTTATAAGGACTGGTAACTTGGTATAGGGTGCTACGGTACATAGGCTTGAGTGCGGTACAGTCTGCTGTTCTGTAAGGACCGCTATCGGTCCACAATAGATAGGGTTGACGTGCACCACTGCTGACCGCTGCCCTATACTGCAGCAGTCCTTCAGCGGTATAGGGACTGACGTACAGTCTGCTAAACACTAATACACAACCTGCTTGGTCCACAAAAGTTCTTATAAGGACTGGTAACTTGGTATAGGGTGCTACGGTACATAGGCTTGAGTGCGGTACAGTCTGCTGTTCTGTAAGGACCGCTATAGGTCCACAATAGATAGGGTTGACGTGCACCACTGCTGACCGCTCACCTATACTGCAGCAGTCCTTCAGCGGTATAGGGACTAAGAGTTTTGTCACAGGGTCATTTAAAAAATGACATGCAGAGGAAGAGGCAGGCCCTTCCGCAGGGGTGGTAGGGGTAGGGCAGGAGCAACAGGCTTGAGCCAAAGTGGGAAGTTGCAGAAGGTGCGTTCAATTACTTTAAAGGATGCACCAGACTTGGTTGAGTGGCTCGCTCAGCCTTACTCTTCTGCACCCTCCTCATCCTCTCGATCTGCACCCTCTTCTTCACTCTCTGCTATGTGCACCCCCAAAGACACTACCACCAACAACACGACCACCACCACCACCACCACAT
Source organism: Lithobates pipiens (assembly GCF_037356315.1). Lineage (NCBI taxonomy): Eukaryota > Metazoa > Chordata > Amphibia > Anura > Ranidae > Lithobates > Lithobates pipiens. Next base: position 23,347,002 of record NW_027507789.1, read on the forward strand.
ACCTTCCGCTTGAGTCACTGGAATTATTTTCCGATCCATATCAAGAGGACATTTCTGATGCGCAGCCACTCTTGGTATTGGATCAGGAAGAGGAGGTAGCAACAAGCGCTACTCAGCAGTCTGACGCCAGTACCCAGATCAGCCCAAGGAGGAGGTTGGTCCCCGGTGTTGCTGCCTACTCCGAGATCTCTACTTATAGCGGTGGGGAAGGTGACGTTGATGATGACGTGTCTAGTGATGTCACGTGGGTGCCCACAAGAGAGGAAGAGGAGGGGAGTTCAGAGGGAGATATGGACCAGCAGATAGGGAGGAGAAGCAGCAATGACTTACATTGCACAGCAGGGACAAAGCAGACTGCAAATGTATCAGGAGCGAGTCATCGACCATGTACGGTCACATCTGGCGCTCCCAGGACACCGGCACATGGCTCCGCAGTGTGGGCTTTTTTTAACGTGTCCGCTGCTGACAATAGCGTTGCCATCTGCAATCTTTGCAGTCAACGCGTTAGTCGCGGTAAGCCCAATACTCACCTAGGGACGACCGCCTTAAGAAGGCACATGAGCAGCCATCACCGAGCCCAGTGGGAGCAACGGAACACACAAAGCCACACTGCAGGCTCTCACCGTCCAGCCTCGTCTTCTACTTCTCCTTCTCCTCTCTCCTCACAATTGTCCTCCACTCCACCTTCCATCACGCCAAGCTCACATTTTTCTGCAAAAAGGCAGGCTTCCGTGGGCCTAATGTTTGAGCGTAAAAAAATGATGATGCCGGATAACCCTCTTGCCCAACGGTTGGCGGCTGGCTTGTCAGAACTCATAGCCCGCCAACTACTGCCATATAAACTGGTGGACTCGGAGGCCTTTCGCAAATTTGTGGCCATTGGAACACCACAATGGAAGGTCCCAGGAAGGAAGTATTTCTCAGAGAAGGGCATCCCAGAGCTATATGGCCATGTTCAGCGGCAAGTGAATGTATCTCTGGCACACAGTGTCGGTGCCAAGATACATCTGACCACAGACACGTGGTCTAGCAAACACGGGCAGGGAAGGTATATCAGTTTTACTGCCCACTGGGTGAACCTTCTGACGGCCGTCAAGCATGTAACCCGTGGCACCCGTGTAGATTTGGTTTTACCGCCACGGATTGCATGCAGGCCTGACTCTTCTTCTCCTCCTCCTACTCCATCCTCCTCCCTCTCCTCCTCAGCTGCCTCCTCCTTTTCCGCTGCTAGCGTCTCTTCCACTGCACCGCCCAAGCTCCCCAGAACCTATTCCACATGCCAGGTGAGACGTTGCCATGCCGTGCTGCGTCTGTTGTGCCTGGAAGCAAAGAGCCACACTGGCCCGGCACTCCTTTCAGCTTTGCGTTCACAGGCAGATGAGTGGCTAACACCGCTCAATTTGACAGTTGGTAAAGTGGTGTGTGACAACGGTGCCAATCTGCTTAGCGCATTGAAACAGGGCAAAATCACGCACGTGCCGTGCATGGCACACGTCTTAAACTTGGTCGTGCAGCGATTCCTTGTCAAATACCCTGGGGTCCAGGACATCTTGCGGCAGGCAAGGAAAATCTCGGCCCATTTCAGAAGATCTTACACGGCCATGGCTCGCCTTGCTGACATTCAGCGGCGACACCATCTGCCGGTCAGACGTCTTATTTGCGATTGCCCGACGCGATGGAACTCAACCTTCTATATGCTTGATAGGCTGCTCCAGCAGAAACGTGCAGTTAACGTCTACCTGTATGAACTCTGCGAAAGAAACGGTTCTGGGGAGCTGGTTTTTTTTTCACCGCGCCAGTGGCTGCTCATGCGCGACACATGCAGACTTCTGCGGCCATTTGAGGAGATCACCAAACTGGTCAGTCGCAGCCATGGCGCCATCAGTGACATGGTACCTTATGCCTTCTTTCTGGAGCGTGCATTGCGTCGTGTCATTGATCAGGCTGTGGAGGAGCAGGAGCGGGAAGATGAGGAAGTCGCAATGCTGGATGAATTCCCAGGGGGGGCTACTCTATCTGAGACAAGTCAACAACAGGAGTCTGATGAGGAGTCAGAGGAGGATGGTGCCGGGGCGGATGAGCAGGAGCAAGAAGAGCATGCTTTAAACCTTTCTGGGATCCCTGTTGTGCGAGGATGGGGAGAGGAGAATGAAGAGGACGACATTATCCTGGATGATGAGCAGGAGCCAGGCCACCACACCGCTTCCACTTTAGTGCAAATGGGGGCCTTCATGCTCCAGTGTTTTAATAGGGACCCCCGTATAAAAAGCATGAGGGTCAAGGACCAGTACTGGGTGGCAACGTACTTAGACCCCCGGTACAAACACAAAATGGCGGAAATGTTACCGCCGTCGCAGAGGGCTGTCAGAATGCAGCACTTCCAGGCCTTGCTTCGAGAAATGCTGCATTCTGCTTTTGCGTGCGCTGGCAGAGGAGCAATTCCCACTCCCAGAGAAGGATTTGCGGGTACCAATCCAACAGCGCCTGTAAGAAGAGGCCGGTTTGAAGATGTGTTGGTGACTTCGGATATGAGGTCATTCTTTCAGCCGACCCATCGACAGGTGTCATCCGGATCCAGCATCAGGGAACGCCTAGACCGTCAGGTGTCCGACTACATTGGGTTAACGGCCGATGTGGACGCTCTGAGGAGTGATGAACCCCTAGACTACTGGGTGGGCAGGCTTGACCTCTGGCCAGAGCTTGCCCAATTTGCAATCGAACTGTTGGCTTGCCCCTCATCCAGTGTCCTGTCCGAAAGGACGTTCAGCGCAGCAGGGGGGATTGTGACCGATAAGCGTACTCGCCTAGCTCACCACAGTGTTAACTACCTCACATTTCTAAAAATGAATGAGGCATGGATCTCGGAGGAATTCAACACATGTGACCAGTAGACCATGTATATGTCTATAAACTATTTTTTTAATCAAGCACACAGACCTTCTTAATTCATTTGGCTCACTTCCTTGACCCAAAAAAGCACACCGTACTATATGCCCCTACCCTCCTCTTTGAAGAGGTTGAGCGGTGTCATATTTCTACTGGGGCTGCTTATGATATCCCTGTGCTGTGCTGACTTCCTCCTGGGGGTTCTTATTATGAAGGGATCACACTATCCCTGTGCTGTGCTGACTTCCTCCTGGGGGTTCTTATTATGAGGGGATCACACCATCCCTGTGCTGTGCTGACTTCCTCCTGGGGCTGCTTACGGTGCTGCTGTCAGTGCTGTATGTCACGGTGCTGCTGTCAGCGCTGTATGTCACGGTGCTGCTGTCAGCGCTGTATGTCACGGTGCTGCTGTCAGCGCTGTATGTCACGGTGCTGCTGTCAGCGCTGTATGTCACGGTGCTGCTGTCAGCGCTGTATGTCACGGTGCTGCTGTCAGCGCTGTATGTCACGGTGCTGCTGTCAGCGCTGTATGTCACGGTGCTGCTGTCAGCGCTGTATGTCACGGTGCTGCTGTCAGCGCTGTATGTCACGGTGCTGCTGTCAGCGCTGTATGTCACGGTGCTGCTGTCAGCGCTGTATGTCACGGTGCTGCTGTCAGTGCTCTGTATTACGGTGCTGCTGTCAGATGCCTCTATCACGGTGCATGTGTCATTCCGGTATGTCACGCTGCTGGTGATCATCTCCTGCACCCTCTTCTTTGCCTACCCTGGTCCCTGACCTTCCCTCTCCTCCATTGCCTTCATTAGCTCCATAGTCCTGAATTGTTAGAACAATTTCCCAAATAAAATAAAAATGCTTGTAGTTATCGATCCCAAATTCACCTCATACATGTATTATGTCATTGTCCAGATGGTGGGACTACGTTTTACCCCCTAATAATTACCACGTGGCCGCAAATTCGACATGAAGGTTTGCAAAGTTCGCCTCCCATTGAAGTCAATGGGGCCCGCGGCGAACGGTCGGTTTCGCGAACGTTTGGGTCCGTTCGCATTTCGCGTTCGCGAAACGTCCCGTCGGAAGTTCGTCCATCACTACCAGCTACCACAGTCAGAGCTCTGTACTCTAAGCCCTTGTACACACGGTTGGAGATTCCGTCGGAATGTGTCCTATCGGACCATTTTGTCGGATATTCCGACTGTGTGTGATCTGCATCGGACTGTTTCCGTTGGAATATCCGACGGACCAAGTTTTCCAACTTGCCGTTAAAATTTTCCGACAAAATGCTCCGATCGGACATACTCCGATCATGTGTAGCCTACTCCAACGGACAAAGTGGCACTCATGCTCAGATCAAATTCCTAGACCAAAGCTATTGGCTACTAGCCTGAACGTAGTCCCGTCTAACGAAATAACGTCATCACGTTATGCACAATCGGATTTTCCGACAACTTAGTCCGACCGTGTGTATGCAACATCACTTCGGGACCTCTTCCGGAATTAATCCGTCGGAATAACTCAGACGGATTTGGTTTTTGGAATCTCCGACCATGTGTACAAGGGCTTAGATGCTTTAGGGTGGCACAGTGGTGTAGTGGTTAGCACTCTCACCTAGCAGTAAAAAGGGTCGCTGGTTCAAATCCCAACCACGACACTACCTGCCTGGAGTTTGCATGTTCTCCCTGTGCCCGCGTGGGCTTCCTCCGGGTACTCCGGCTTCCTTCCACACTCCAAAGACATGCTGGTAGGCTAATTGGCCTCTGTCCAAAATTGGCCCTGGTATATGAATGGGGACCTTGGATTGTGGGCTCCTTGAGGGTAGGGACCAATGTGAGTGTGCAATGTACAGGGATAGGGGTAGACACTCAGGTTGAACTGGATGGACTAGTGTCTTTATTCAACCTTACAAACTATGAAAACTATGTTACCTAACTTGAACTGTGATATCGTCAGATGTACCCTCAGAACTTGACTTTTTTCATTCCCTCTAGATTGCTACACATTTTAAGCCGGTTTGACAACTATTCTTCTGGCATTTTCTATATGGCGATTGAGAACGCATTGCACTTTGTAATAGTATGCTCATGTGAATCTATGGTTGGCCCTTTTATTCGAAAACTCAATAAACCCATTAAAACAGAAATGATGCTTATATAGCTCATTTGAGATATTAATGATTAGGTTCACATTTACTTTACTATAGTCTAGTTGCCTACATTTTTTTTGCTTTCCATGCTCTTAGGGTTTTGTGAATGCTGGTTTTTCAATTTCACTAATGGTTGTACTCAATGGACATGTGTCCTTTTTCTCAACCTGATTAACTATGTAATATCTTGGGATAAAAAGACAGTCATATCCATATTTATATTTCACAAAGAAATCATATCTTCATTTAGAAATCTCCCCGAATGAAGCCTTTGGACATTAGATTCTCCACCCAGGCAGTTGCCGAGTTCCAAGTGGAACATCTAGGGAAATGTCATTCTCTTAATGTGTTTAACTTTATAAAGTCAGCATTCTAGGGCAGCATATGTCAGTTCATCTGGGGAGTTTAAAACTTACTGGAGAAGCACAATCCACTTAGTCTTTAGATAATAGCGTTGCCAGATTAAATACGTCTTGTAGGTAGCCGAGGCAACCAGAAAAAGAATTAAAGACCTGTTTTATGTTGTTTTACGGGAGTTATGTGCAAGGGCCTAATTAACATCTACAAGTAATTAGAGCCGTTTCAGCATTTAACCGTTTCGCCAGTGACAGCGCTGTTCATAACCCTCCACAACGAGTACATTATTTAATGCGCTGGGTGCTGGAACATTGGCGTCCTCGGGCTAGACGTAACAATGGGTCATGCTGATATTGGTTACGCTGCGTTCACTACAGGCAGGCGGCGAGCCAGGCTCTCCAAACGTTTGTCAATTTCCAGCAAAGAGAGAACTAGCGGGATTTAATCTTTACACTGCCCTTAGATACAAAATAATAAGATAAAGCGGTGCGGATGGTTTGGCTGGCTGAAGCTTCTGATCATTAGATAGCGGGTAATCAAGACTAATTGCCGCGCCTCGCGCAGGCTGCGGCTCAACGGCGCTCTCTCTTTTTTTTTCTCTCCTTGCCCTGCTCAATGGGAGGAATATAAATACTCATTATTTGAGCCTATTAAATGGGGACAAATATCCCTGAGGTGCAAGCTGTTCTAACATTAAATAATTAAAATTATCCTATAGAGAAAGGACGTACTCTAGTGCTCTAAGAAGACAAAGAAAATTTAATGGAACAGACCACAAAAAGGCAAGCAGCGGAGGGCTTGGAACTGTAGACTTACTGGGCTGGGTGAGCTTTGCTCTCTAGTTTTTAAAGACAAATTTGTTTAGATCTCTATGTATTAAAGTAGATGTGAATCCAGTCACCTAAATTTTATGCAATGTTTAACGCAGTGGCGTAACTAGAACCTTCAGGGCCCCAATGCAAGAAGCCATGAAGGCCCCCTCCTGAACCCCAGCCAGGGCCCTTCCCTCCGAGTTCGACGGTGGAAATCCAGGGCATGGTCACAGGTATGACCTTTGTGAGCCCTTTTTTTTTATTTATTTTTTTACATTTTTAGGTGCCCCATTGGGTGGACTGTCCCTAGGCAGGATTGGGTCCCCATCCCCAGAAGAGATGAGGTCCTTTTCTCTAGGGCAGATGAAGTTACTGCCCGCAGGTGAGAAGGGGTCCCTGTCCCCAGGGGAGATGGGGGTCCCTGTCCCCACGTGAGAAGGGGTCCCTGTCCCCAGGGGGATATGGAGGGGGTATGTAATAGTGTGTGCTAGCTGCCTATGCTGCTGCCGGCCATATGTAGAGGGGGCTGCATGGGCCCCCTGCATCACAGGGCCCAGTTGTGGTCGCGACTGCTACACCCCCTATAGTTACGCCCCTGGTTTAACATATTACTGTGCATGTATAGCCAAAACTTTTTTTTTGTTAGTTTTAGAAAGAACAGGAAAGAGTTAAAACCCTTGTCACTTTACCGTTTGTTCCAGATCAACATACCCAAAGAGGCATGAGGAACTGTCAAACTTTCACGTGCAGCCATGGCCAAAAATATTGGCACCCCTGCATATCTGTCAGATAATGCACCACTTTGCCCAGAAAATTGTTGCAATTACCAATGTGTAGGCATTTTCATGTTTATTTCTTTTGTTTGTACTGATGTGACACAAAAAAGTGGAGAAACAAAAAGGCAAATCTGACACATTGCATGCAAAACCCCAAAAATGTACAACAAATTATTGACATCAGGGCGGCACAGTGGTGTAGTGGTTAACACTCTCACCTAGCAGTAAGAAGGGTCGCTGGTTTGAATCCCAACCACGACACTACCTGCCTGGCGTTTACATGATCTCCCTGTGCCAGCGTGAGTTTCCTCCGGGTACTCCGGTTTCCTCCCACACTCCAAAGACATGCAGGTAGGTTAATTGGCTTCTGTCCATAATTGACCCTAGTATATCAATGGGGACCTTGGATTGTGGGCTCCTTGAGGGTAGGGACCCATGTGAGTGTGCAATGTATAGGGATAGGGACAATTGTAGACACTCACTCAGGTTAAACTGGATGGACTGGTGTCTTTATTCAACCTTGCTAACTATGTAACTATGTGACACCCTCAATTTAATATTTGGTAGCACACCCCTTGCAAAAAAGAACTGAAATCAATTGCATCCTGTAACCATCAATGAGTTTCTTTCACCTCTCTAATGGAATTTTGGACCACTCTTCTTTTGCTAATTGCTTCAGGTCTCTCCGATTGGAAGGCGTTCCTTTACCCAACTACTGTTTTGAGATCTCTCCACAGATGCTCTATGGGATTTAGATCTGGACTCATTGCTGGCCAGTTCAGTACTCTACAGAGCTTTGTCTTTAAACATTTCTGGGTGCTTTTTGACGTGTGCTTTGGATCATTGTCCTCTGATGGAGACCCAACTTTCTGACACTGGGCCCTACATTGCACCCCAGAATTCTTTGGTAGTGTTCAGACTTAGTAATGCCATGTCCATGGTCAAGACATTCAGTGCCTGAAGCAGCAAAGCAGCCCCTAAACATCAGTGCCCCTCCACCATATTTCACTGTAGGGACTGTATTCTTATTTTTCTTTAAAGGCCTCATTTATTTTTCTGAAAACAGTAGAATGATGGACTTTACCAAAAAGCTGTAACTTTGTTTCTTCTGTCCACAGCACATTCTCTCAAAAGGATTTTGGCCTCCTCAGGTAAATTTTGGCAAGATCTTTGATCAATTTTTCTCTTTTATCCACGTCAAGGGAGATTAGCTACAGTGCCATAGGCTGTAAACTTAACAATGTTGGACACAAGAACATTAATATGTCTGGAGATGGACTTGTAACCTTCAGATTGTCCATGCTTTTCCACAATTTTTGTTCTCAAATCCTCAATGTTTCACTACTCTTTCTCTTCCCAATGCTCTGTGTGGCACACAGAGACACAGGACAGAAAGGTTGACTACAATTGTCATCATTTTAACATGTTGTTGGTGTAATTTCTATATTGTTAGCACCTGTTAATTGATACAGGTGAGTTTACAAATTACAGGAGCATCACAAACTTGGAATGCAATTATTTCTTACAATTTTGAGAAGGTGCCAATCATTTTGTCAAGTCCATTTTTGGAGTTTTGCGTGGAATGTGTCAGATTTGGCTTTTTGTTTCTCCACTTTTTTGTGTCATACCAATACAAACAAAATAAATAAACATGAAAATCTCTAAACATTTGTAACTGCGCCAATTTTCTGGGTGAAGTGGTGCATTATTTGAGAGAAATGTAGCCATGACTGTAGACATAAGAAGGAAAACTTCAAACAACCTCAATAGCTCTGGTGAGGTGGCTTCCACTCAGGGTGGCTTCTCTAAAGGGGCATCCAACAGTAGCTTAAACCATAGAACTATAGAAAAGAGCACAGACGAAAAACCAGAAGAAAGAGTCCAATATCATTTTAATTGTTGGTAAATAAATCATATAAAAACAGGCAACGCCTTTCAGGGGCAAAACCACTCCCCCCTCATCAGGGATTCAAGAGCAAACATGAAACTCAAAATGAAAGGTTGAATCCCAGGTGCTAATCACAGGAAAAAACTGTCAGGGCTGGGCTCAGCCCTTCCGTCTCTGAGCTGGTGGCTCAGCTGTCAGCTAATTGCCAGCTCCCATCTCTCTCCAGAGTTACTCAGCTGTTGTTCATATCCTGCTCGTCAGTCCTGCCTACTTAAGCCGGCCACTCCAGAGGATCTCTGCCTTTGCCTTGGTTAACATCACAAGAAACATGTCCTGTGTTCCTGTTTAAAGACTGGCTTTGCTGACATCCCTTCTGGCTCTAGATCCTGCTTGCTGTTCCACTAATTTATCCCTGACTTCTGGCATGGCTGACGATCCGTTCCGGGTACTGAACTCTGGCAATGTTTTGACTATGTTTGTTCTTTTACTTTTATTATTAAACAAGTGTGATTTAACTGTACTTCTGTCTCGGTCTGATTTCATGGTTTCTGTCAAAACCACATAATGCAATATATGTTAAGCTGAACCGTGCTGCTGTCTAATGGCAAAGGATCAGATGCTGCAAGTTTGAAGACAAAAAGGGTCTGAGCTGGATCTGATGGGTAATGGCTGCAATGAACCACATGTATACTCAAAAAGGTTGCTGGCGATTTATTCCAAAGATTAAAACAGTGCAAATTTGAATGACAACATTACCACAAGGCTGTAAGGCTGGATCGGGCACTGATGGATCACTAGGACCAACCAGGACAATCAACCAAGGGACACGGAGCTTGGAAAGCCACAAGGACACACCAGCTACAGTGTGTTGTGTGCAGAGCCGGACCTGGGAAGATGGTGTCACTGACACTAGCGATGTGAATAGAACCAAACAGCTGACTGTGTCCAGGGGAAGAAGCTCCATGGTGAGCGTTGAAGGAAGGGTTTTAATCTTTGGAATAAATCAACAGCAACCTTTTTGAGTATACATGTGGTTAATTTCAGCCATTACCTATCAAATCCAGCTCAGTTCCTGAGCGCTGTCAACCCTTTTTGTCTTCATGAAACTCAAAATGATGATGTTTTGTTTAGACCTGTGATATTTCAACAAAGCCCTACACTCACTAACCTCCCACCACCACCACCACACACAACAGTGTTGTTAAAATTTAAAGAATATAAAAAATAAAAATAGTCCTTTACATGCGCTTTGCTTTCTGAAGAGCATTCCGCATTCGGAAAGAGAAGCCCGTAGCAAAAGACGCAGGAATAGGAGCAGGGCTGGCATGACAGGGTAGCAGGGCCAGCTTGCCAATTAAGGGTTAACTGTGTGTTTAGAGTTGGTCAGAGTAGAGGAGGTGGCCAGAATTTTATGCAGCATAGTTAGGCATGGGCCAGTGTCTGGTTGTCAGTTGGAGGTCACCGGATGAAGAAACACCTCCCACCCTCCCGCACTGTTGTCTGTATTATATTTGGAACGTTTGGCATTTATTGTTGTAAGTTACAGCGGTTGAGATCTTTGGAGGCCTTCTAAAATTAATACCAGTATGGCATAGTGGGGAACCATCTTGGTATGCGATCTTTGGGAAGATGCCAGGTAACCGAGGTTTAACTGGGCATGCTGGATGTGGGTATCAGTGTTGGAAGTTGAAGTTGGTATTGTCCCCCGAGCCGGCATGCTGCGACTGGGGACCTGGTGTGACACACTGAGACTATATACATTTGGGGTCTTTTCAGAGCCTTTCAAAGATCTACAACATGGTTACGAATGATCTGAAAAAGTATTGTTTGTAAATAATATGTTTATGGTTTATTGTTAATAAAATGGTACGGACAAGTTAACTCCAAAAGGGTCTGGTTATTTAAGATAGTAAACATAATAGTAGGGTATGTGCCAAGGTATTAGGCCAGCTTGCATCTGTTTTACCATAGTCTTGCTTATCAGAGAGCATTTGACAGGCGGTGAGGGGGCATTGAATCACCTCCTGACAGTCTGCTTTAACACCTTCGACCCCACCCTAGTGTGCCACAACCACATGCATTGCACGAAGTTGCAGGAAACTTGCTGAGCAGCATCATTCCCTTAATTGGGTCCCGTTCATGCTGGTCCAGGCATGTAGGTGGATCCCGACCATATGGCGGCAATCTTTCCCGAGCCTGGACTGTCTCTGTGACATCAGCCGAGGTGTGATCCACAGGAGAAGTACAGCCAAACGAGCTATTGCTGTACTTTTCATTAAGGTAAAATACACCCAGACTTTAGAACCACTTTAAAGAGGACCAGTTGGTGGTGGTGAAAACACAGCTCAGCCATTTGCTGAACCTCCACTGAAAAAAAACAAAAACATCTACAGCCCTGCAAAAAAGTATCATGTACTATAGAACACCACAAAGAAGAACATTTAAGTCAGATGAGTAATGCTAGTTCAAATATTTCTGAGCCTAAAGCTAAGCAATTATGAAGGGTCGGCGCAAAACAAAACAGTTGATTTAGTTCCATAAAATGTTTAACCAGGATCAAAATGATGAATTAACTCTAATATTTAGTATGCCAAAAGGCACCCAGGTCTAAGTGTTATTGTATATTGAATTAAGTTTTGTATTACAAAGATAAAAAAAAAAAATACTTGGCTGAAAAGTAATGTCTACTTTTCAGTTAAAGGGATTCAAAGGATTCAAACTTCCTCCAACTCGCCATTTTCTGTTTGTTAACCTTTTTCATCCTAAACCCCCTTGAGTGTTTTTTTTTCTCCATTTTTGGAAAATTCTCAGTTCTATACCTTATAAAATTATAAAATTATAAAGCTCTTTAACATCTTGGTGACAATATTAGACATATATATGTATATCGGCAAGAAAGCTGAGCTGCAATGCCTAGTCGCCGTGCATACACTATATCACAGGTTTAAACGCGTTCCCTAGCTGTGATTACTAACTGTGGGTGGGGGGGGGGGGGGGGTGGGGATGCTTTGACTGGGGTAAGGTAAAGATCAGTGTTCCTGCTTATCAGAAACACAGGATCAGCACATTCCCCTCTCACGAAACGACGATCTGCCTTGTTCACATAGGCAGACCGCCCTTTTGCCTTTCTCTTGAATGATCGGCGGGTCCTTACTCGCTGTGTGGGAGGTGCTTCTACTAAGGGATGGCATAGAACCATGTTTCTGCTTAGCAGGAACACAAGATCAATGTCTTTCCTACTGACAGAAAGGCGTTCTGCCTGTGTACTAAACAATGAATGGGTGCCGGTGGACATCGAGTCTGCAGTACCCGCCGCTGGTCTCCTGCTGGGCGTGATCACAGGGGGAGTAGGTTGTCGGCAGAATGCCCTAGACCTGGAATTATCAGATCATGTACTAGCCCGCCCTGCCACAGTATATGTGCGGTGAGCAGACATGAACCTGTTAAAGTACCCAACAAATACCTATTTTCTTCAGACTTTAGGTTGGTCCTCATTGACATCACGGCTCATCCATCTTCTTTTCCCATGGCTGTAGTGAGCGGTCCTATCTCCTGGACTAAGTAACACCCACAAAAAGTCTCAGTTCAGGAGTACTGTGAACCTTACTCTGCTTCCAGATGCAACCCCAAGGGAGCGGGTCCATGACAGCCTGGGCTCACAGGAAATAGGGCTAAATGGTGCTGGCCATCACTTAACCAGAAAAAGACCAGCCATACATGATGGAGGAGGGGGACTGTACTGGAACATGAAAAAAGTGAATAATGCCTGGCCACTTTTTTGTTTTTATACGGGGGGGGGGGGATATGATTTAAAAAGGAAGCTGGAGTTCTGCTTTAAATGGGTTGTAAAGTCAGTAGTTTTTTTTTTTTTTCTTAATGCGTTCTATGCATTAAGATAAAAAACCTTCTGTGTGTAGCAGCCTCCCCAGCACCCCCCTAACACTTACCTGAGCCCCATCTCTCTTCAGCGATGTCCACAAGTGTCTAAGCCACCCGGGACACTCCTCCTGATTGGCTGAGACACAGCAGCGGCGCCACTGGCTCCCGTGGCTGTCAATCAAAGTCAGTTATCCAATCAGGGGAGTGAGGGGCCATGTCTGAGTGAATGGATACACAAAGCTTTGACTCGGCTGGGGTGCCCCCATAGGAAGCTGGTGACTGTGGGGACACTCAATAGGAGGGAGGGGCCAGGAGCAGCAAATAGGGACCTGAGAAGAGGAGGATCCGGGCTGCTCTGTGCAAAACCAACTGCACAGAGCAGGTAAGTATAACATGTTTGTTATTTTAAAAAAAAATTGCCTTAACAATCACTTTAAGCTGTAGCGGGAGCCTCAGCAGGAGTAAGATCAATCAACCTGAAGCTTCCCACCTCCATCCAACTTCCTAATGGCTATGTCAGCAGGGCCCTGGAGGAGGGGGCCCTCTCAGTGTGCACAATGTAAGTATTGCTCCTTCTAATTAAATAGATATTACTGATTAAACAGAACTCAGTTTTCATTTACATAATGACTCGGCTGCGGTGCTGCAGCTTTTGGTTTTCTGAGATGCGGATAATTAAGCTCACGCTGGACAAGATGTCTTGGAACAGATATATTTATGTTTAAGATACTATTATTGGACACAAAATTGATGATTATTTCTTTTTTTCTGAAATCTGAAGTGTTTACTGTTTTTTCCAGTGTTTCACTTGAGTAGTATTATGATTTGCATATCTGGAGAGTAGTGATGTCATCACTTAAAGAAACCCTGTCACCAGACTATTTATTTCCACAACAATCTTCCCATAAGATGATATGTGCATTTAACATATGCTGCAGAAATCTCCCTCCACTGAGTCCGGCTGCAGCCATTTTAACTGCGGGCAGCTGAAGCTGCTGCCTGTTCACTTCCTGGATTTACACAGATACACAGAGGCACACCTGCAGCTCTGCAGCCCTGCAGCTTTCATTGGCCCTCGTATGACTCACCCCCCCTCCCTTCTTGGCAAACTCTCACGAGAGAGAGAGCTGTGCACGATGTCATACGCAAGCCGAGGTTTTTTTACCAGACAAGAAACAGGAATTGGGCTGTATAAGGTATTTACTGGCAGAAAAAAAAAATTTACTATCCAAAGTTAAAACAACAAGGGCTGAAGATTTATTAGATGGGAAGTTGAAAAAATGACTGAAGGTCCACTTTAAGCTGTAATAGCCTCCCCTGTGTAGACATCCAAAAACTCAGAGACTGCTGTTACTGGGCCCTGCCATCTTGGATGTAATGGAAAGGGGCTGCCAAACAAGCTGCTGATTAGGCCTGTGCTTTTAACTCACACTGGAATAAATATCATTGTAGGTCCAGTTAACTACTGGTGTGTTCACTTTATTGCCAGTCAAGCCCTAATGAAGGGGGCACCTAAACCACAGAAATGCGTTGACTATTTCTTGAATTGTACCCCCGACCTTTAGCAGAATAAAGTTGTACCTGGACCTCTTAGCAGTGATGTGGCGCTTACATTTCAACTCATCTTGGATGTATGTCAGCAGTCCAAGCTGACTCAAGTGTCACTCAATACATATTTAAAGTGGAAGCAAGCTTCCATCACCAACTTTTACCTATAGGTAAGCCTATAATAAGGATTACATATAAGTAGTGTAAATATCTCCTAAACAGGAACCGTTTAGGAGATATTTACTGTACATGCAGCCAGTGACCTCACTGGCCCATGTGCTCTGAAGGAACGGCCACCTGTGCCTTAAATGGCGGCTCCCGTATGCATGCACGGGAGTGACGTCATCTCAGCTCCGGACAGTCACAGAGCCGGAGTCCGTGAACTCGGAAGCAAAACGGGTGTAGATGGGAGCACCTGCAGATCTGACATCTCAGTGCTGGAAGAACTTAGTTTTAAGTAATTTCTATGGTAATTTGCACCCTCGCATTGTTCTAAGTTGAATGGTCTTCCAATTAAACCCCAGCAGGCAGTTCTGGGAACCTGGAAACACATTTCTTATGCCCCGTACACACGATCGGACTTTCCGCCAACAAAACCCTGGAATTTTGTTGGAAGGTTGTTGGCTCAAACTTGTCTTGCCTACACACGGGCACACAAATTTTGGCCAACAATTCCGAATGTGTGAACGCGATGACGTACAAGCTGTACGACGAGCCGAGAAAAAGCAAGTTCAATAGCCAGTGCAGCTCCTTCTGCTTGATTCCGAGCATACGTGAACTTATGTGCAACAGACTTGTGTACACACGATCGGACTTTCCGACAACAAAGTTTTGTTGGCGGAAAATTTGAGAACCTGCTAGCAAACATTTGTTGGCGGAAAGTCCGACAGCAAATGTTCGATGGAACATACACACAATATTACCCGTTGGAAAATCTGACCGCGTGTATGCGGCATTAGGATTTTCAAGGCTCAGTTTAATGAATAGTCCGATATTAGGGGTAATGGCAACCAAAGGGATTTACCTAAGCGAAGCAGAAGATGATGTCAAGGATGTAAATTCAAGGTGGATTGTGTCCTCCAAGGTCTATTTAAATTTAGTATTTTCATGTTTTACTGGATTGTCTACGCCTTAGTGGTTATGTAGAGGGGCAGCTGCTCCTGGTGCAATGGCATAGGGGGCCACATAAAAACAAAAGAATAAAAGCTAGTTTGAAGCTCTATACCAAACCTACATAGGACTAGGTCTTTGTAAGTACACTTGTAACTCTAGACCAGCCTTTTTCAAACAGGGTGCCTTGAGGTTTTTTTCTGGGGTGCCTTGGCACAATGCTTAAAAATTCCCCAAAAATTGTATTGGTGGATGAAACCTACCTTTAAGATACACAAAGTCACAGGTTTTAATTATATTCCATTACATCCTTCTAATTGCCAACCTCCTAACAACCAATGACATCATCAGTTGATAAGGAGGATGTCAGTTGCCTGCATATCATCCTGGTTTGACCCTCCCTTGCCTCTCTCCATCAGCTTTGGGGTCTCATTAGCTTAGTGATGGAGAAAAACTGAGGGAGAAGAAGTATTTGTTTCGGAAGAATAAATCACCTTGTTCTACGTGTATTGATAATGCTGCGTTATGTAAAACTATCATTTTAGAATGTGGTGCCTCAAGACTGTTCACAATTTTGGAGGGTGCCTCAAGATTGTCCACAATTTTAAAGGGTGCCTTGGCTGAAAAAAGCTTGAGAAACATTGCTCTAGACAATACTGGGGGCCTCCTTCTCACTGGTCACTCACTACAGATCACTGGCTGGCAACACCAGTTCACATCATGCTTCAACATGTCCACTCTTGACCCCATCCACGCACAGCTGACCTGAAAAACACACTGTGTATGCACAACTACCTTCTAACTGGTAGAACGTTAGCGATTGGCCATGCATATGCAATGCACACTCCATGCCAACCATGGGAAGCTAGAGTAATGGGGCAGAGAATAAGCACAGGGAGGTACACCCATTCTACGACATGTATTAGCAGCAGCAGAGAGAGGAGTTATCCGTATCTTTTCCCTGGGCACTGGACGAACCTGCCCCTACACTGGTAATACTGTATCCACAGGCGATTGCCTACCTTCCCCCTCTCTTTCCAATATTTATTCCATATATTTGGTTTTACAGGTTCAGTTAATTGGTTTGTTATAATTTAAGGTGGTGTTCATTGGAGCAACCAGACTTGTCTTTGGCAAGGTGCCTTTATACTTTAATGTCTCTTTTTTCCATACAAGCTTGGCTGGGGGAAACTGGACAGGTCTACTGAATACTTCAGGTCATATCCAAATTTCGTTTTTTTTTGTACACCTTGAATTTTGTTTAGCCCTACCGAAATAGAGCTCAAGTACATCCGTCTTGTACCTGGCAACTTTGTCCAAAGGATGTTCAGTCCATATAAGTCCACCCAAAACTTATATTTCAAATCTTCACAGATGCCAACAAGCTGAATTATCTGACGTTTTATTTTTATATTACACACATGCGGAGGCCTTTCCATCAGAGTGCTTGACTCTCCTGCCAAGGCCATAACAATGTCTCCTTGCTTTAGGGGGAGAGAAGGAGAAAGCAATATAAAACGCGATAAAGATGGTTTCATAACCACAGGCACCGATCATGTTTTTAATATATGGGGTGGGAATCATCATAAGTCAACTTAAAAGAAGAAAAGAAGTATTGAAGGTTGCTTTGTGATAAACGAGTTCTGTGCTTGCTAAGACTGCTAAAAATGTTTACAAAAAAAAAAAAATATCCAAACGACGTCGTAATTTTTTTTATTATGAACATAAAATAGAATTACAGTTGTGTAATATTGACACTTATTTCGCCTAAGCATTTCATTAAGTAAAACTAAAAATGCTAATATTAATGATACATTATAATATGAATAATAATTGTAACTAATCTTATTATTTGATAATAAATAATAATACCAATAATAATAATTATTATTAGTATTAGTAGTAGTAGTAGTAGTAGTATTATTATTATTAGTATTATTAGTATTATTATTATTATTATTATTATTATTATTATTATTAGTATTATTATTAGTAGTAGTAGTAGTAGTAGTAGTAGTATTATTAGTATTATTAGTAGTAGTAGTATTATTATTATTATTATTATTATTAGTAGTAGTAGTAGTAGTAGTAGTAGTAGTAGTAGTATCATTATCATCATTATTCATATTATTATTAGTAGTAGTAGTGGTGGTGTTATTATTATTTTTATTTTTATCAAATCTACATACATATAATAATGTTGGAATATTTATCAAATCAAATAATAAATATCACAGTTAATAATATCAAGATAAACCAAGAACCATATTCTAGCATCATCCACTGTCCTTGAAACTTCCTCTTTCCATTCAAGGTCAAACCTCCCAACTCCCCTTAAAACTCCAGAACCATCTGCTGTATAATATCACTTATTAATATTACTTATTAAAATATTACTTATTAATATAGTATAACCACCTCTTGGCTCATCTTCTAAGCAGCGCTTTCATTGTGGTGAATATTATCAAGATTATAAATAAATATATTAATAGATTATTACTTATTTGAGATATTCCCCTCTTGGTTTATCTTCTAAGCCAGGGGTGCCCAACCTTTTGAAGAGCGAGGGCCACTTAAGCGACTTGATAACCGGTCACGGGCCACAATGAGTGGAGCGGGTGGATGGCCTGTCTGTGTCCATGATGCATTTGGAGAGCAGCCACGAACGCAGCCCACCATACATTATAACGGATCGTATTGGAGGTAGAACACAAGGCGGTTTATGTCTGCCACTACTTAGAGGTGAATGGTGGGTCCAATTGTTCGGAATGTCGGACTGACCGTGTGAAAGGGGTCCAGGCAGGGGCGGACTGACTATTTGTCCACTCGGGCGCTGCCCGAGGGCCCTGGGCCACTAGGGGGCCCCATCAGGGTTGCCAGCCTCAGTAAAACCAGGGACAGTATGTAAAAATTTGTGTTTTTTTTTACATCTGTCTCTGAAATGTCCCTTACTGACATCCTTTTGGTCTAAAAATCCTGAGATTATAGCTGCCCCACCTCTCCAGTACCTTCTCAGCCAATAGAAACACGTCTGTGTATACTGTGTGCACATGTATGTGTATACTGTTTGATTGTATACCGTGTGTGTGTATACTGTCTCCAATTGCCTGGGGGGCCCATAATTTCCTATTGCCCGGGGGCCTCATAATCTCCTATTGCCCGGGGGCCCCATGAGTTGTCAGTCCACCCCTGGGTCCAGGGCTGCTTTCATACTAATGCGCTTTGGTTTACCCACACAACGCGTGCAACGCAGTTTACCTTTGGCTTTCCTGCAGTTTGCAATAGACTTCTATTATATTCTGTAGGTTTGGTGCACTTTCAGAAAGCACACCGAACTCGCAGGTAATAATAGAAGTCTATGGCTCAGTGCAGGTAACCCGCAAGTAAATTGCTCTGCACCTGCAGATCAGTTTGAAAGCAGCCCAGTAACCACTGCAGAAAAGATATACCCATGTATACACTGTGATTTTAGTAATAAACTAACCTTTAATAACAGTATTCTTTCTATTCTATCCCAGAGCAGGAGGTCACGGGCCACATCAGAGGGCTCTGCAGGCCACATGTGGCCCCCGGGCCACTGGTTGGGCACCCCTGTTCTAAGCAGTTCTAAGCAGTTGTCAATATTATCGAGAATTATAAATGATGATGATGATGATAATACCATGCTAGTAATACTAGTAGAATAGTAATAAAATAACTTTTGAAGGCAGTGACAGGACATGCGTTAAAGAGACAATTTTGTAAGACCAATCCTTTCAATTCAAGGTGATTATCCATTAGATGATATGTACATTTATTTAGTGATTTTTTTCTCAGAGAATAGGTGCAGGAACTCCTCCCTTCTGAGTCAGCCCTGGACTCCACCCCCTACCCACCCGTGAGCACTGTTCCTTGGTTCCACCCCTTACCCTCCTCCGCGTACCACCCCTTTTAGAGAAAACAGAGCCAAGTATAATTTTGTGGTGCTAAGTATTCTATATGGAATTTGTTAATGATAACAAGAAAGGCAGTAAAATAGATCTAGCAACAATAGATACACCCCTGCAACAATGGACCCCCAACAGCCAGCATCAGTAGACCAACAATTACATTGGTTATGACTCCCTGCAACATAGGACCCACCCCCCAGGAAAAATAGATCCCCCACCAGCAGCAATAGACCTCCCCAGCAATAATAGACCCACCTGCAAAAATAGATCCCCTCCAGCAACAATAGATTCCCCAGCAGCCAGCATCAATAGACCCTACAGCAGCCAGCATCAATATACCCTCCAGCAGCCAGCAACAAAGACCCCTCTCTCCCAGCAACGATTGACCCCCCAGCAACATAAGACTGACCCCCAGCAACAATAGATTCCCAATGAGCAACAGCAGATCTCTCAAGCAATAATAGACTACCTTCCTCTAGATCCCAACTCAATAGACCCTCCAGCACACCCCAGCACCCCTTGCCAATCAGTTCTGGAGGTGCCTGAACTGCGTTCCCCCGCATTCCTGTTGAAAAAAAGCCCTGCATTTATTGCATTTTAGACATAATGACCCCTCGCTGCCTGTCAAACACCCTCTGAAAAGTGTTCTACCACAGATTGCTCTTCAGAGAGCTAACACAAGTGTAAACGAACCCTAATGCCACGTACACACGACCGGACTTTCCGGCAGACTAGTTCTGACGGTCTTCCCAACAGACATTCGGCGGAGTTTCGAGGGACCTTCCAAACAAACGGACTTGCCCACACAAGAACGGACTAAGAAATCCTTTAGTTTTGAACATGATGACGTAAGACGGGACTAAAAAAGGAAGTTCAATAGCCAGTAGCCAATACCTTGCGTTCTATTTGGTCCGCCGGACCAGCACACAGACGAACGGTTTTCTCGATAGGAATTTAGTCCGTCGGACAGATTTGAAACCTGTTCTATTTCTAGGTCTGTCTGATTTTTTATGTCAAAAACGATCGGATTAACCCACACACGATCGGATTATCCGAGGGACTGATCCCGTCGGACCTAGTCTGCCGGAAAGTCCGGTCGTGTGTACGCGCCATTAGGCAATGCTGCTGATCTGCTCTTTCACAACATGGATGTCCTATAAAAAGTCCTATAAAAAATTGTTGTTCGTAGAATTAACAGTGTCCTCTCCTAGCGCATTCTGGGGAGATTCTTCATACCCTGTAGCTTGTGATGATAAAGCCACTGTGATTAAAAGCACTGCTAGCTGGATCATCATAAAAGGCTATCTGACATAATCACTAGCTTTGCTCTTTCTGAAGTTTCGTCCTTTTTGTAGTGATGTTTTAAAATGCGCTCAGAGTCAGGATGTCTGCCGGTACAAAGTATCACTAAGCATTTTCCATCGTTGGTCTCCTAAATGCCGAATGGCAGACGCGTTGTCATGTTTTGCACTGGCTGACCGGAATAAGAAAGTCCCAATTTGTATCTTGTATGGGGAAAGGCTGAAGTGTTTAGTTTGATGATGGTGTGTGAAGTTACACAATGATATCCTTAAAGGGGACCTTTCACCTTGGAACAAATGCACGATAAAGGGTCTGTCCGTTCCCTTTTAGTGTTTGATAGATAGGGTGAGTTAAACCAGATGAATCCCCTATTTTTCGGGGACTCTATTGGTGAGATCCCTGTGCAGAGCTTCCAGGTCTGCACGCCTCCTATGCCCATGATACTATGAAGAAAGTAAAAGGAGGAGCTGGGACACAGTGGGTGGGAACACCAGGTGAGTATGGAATTATGGCAGGAAGATATCACTGATAACATATGTAGCAATACCCCTGCGAAGGACTGCTGGTAACTGGCTCTCCTATTCCTGCACAGCCAGACAACATGCATTTTCCACTTGCACCCAGACACAAGAAGTTAGCCCCTTGGCTTTGTTTTGTTGTTTGATTAGGGGTAACAACTTGGATGGGGTAGAGGAATTTATGGGATGTCCTCCTTGACAAAAGATGGGGACAACTTCCCCTGGACTGTTTTAGACACGACCAAACTGTTCGACGGACTAGGTCCGATGGTCATCCCGACGGACTTTTGGCAGAGTTCCGACGGACTTTCCGAACGAACGGACCTGGCCACACATGAACGGACTAAGTCCGTTCGAAAAGTCCATTCGTTTTGATTGTGATGACGTAAATGGGACTAAACAAGGAAGTTCAATAGCCAGTAGCCAATAGCTTCCCTTGCGTCGTATTTGGTCCGTCGGACCAGCATACAGACGAACGTTTTTTTCCAGATTTTAGTCCGTCGGAGTTGAGTCCGGATAGATTTAAAAAATGTTCTATTTCTAGGTCCATCAGATTTTTTTTCAAAAAATGATCGGACTAGCCCACACCCGATCGGATTGTCCGATGGACTAATCCCTTCGGACCTAGTCTGCCGGAAAGTCCGGTCGGGTATACGCGGCATTTTACTTCCTGGACACATTCAGCCTTTAAGGATCAGTTAACAAAAGTCCCTTGAGGACTAGGAGCTCTTAGACCCCTTTGGAAAATGGCACAAAAGGTTGCAAAACTGCATGCAGGAGTATCTCCTTTCCTCTGTAGAACTGCTCCAAGTTCTACTGCCTGCAGGTACTACCAGCCCTCTTATCTGCTGCTCTGAAGATCTCCCAGGACAAGGGGGAAAAAGGTTTAATCACAGCGATATCCTTTGAAAGCTTGCTACATTTGTCAGTCTCTTCCCTTGTGAATCTCTGGGTGTGCTGATGTACTCATTCTGTCCTCCTTGCTCCCACTGCTCTCCGGCAAGATTCCTGAGATATTTGCTGATACGATATTCCTAAGCCAGCCCGAGCTATATCTGGAGGCAAAGGCCCCCATAGACCTAGGAGACCCATCTTAGGCTACTGACAGCCTCCTCAGCACTCCATCTTCCACCCCACTCCACTGCTGGCATGGATCCACCATATTTAAGGGCTGACTCATTCTGCCTGGGGATTGGCCAAGTTCCTTCAAGTATACAGATCAGCCCTCCTGGCCTCAACCCACTAACTTCTAAAAGTTTCTCCAAACTTACAGATCCAGGGAGGTACCAGAGACCTGCATCTGTATGTTACCCAGCCTGACCTGCAGTAACTCTGACCCATTGCCTGACTCCCAAACTAACCATGAGTCATACTTAAATTTGCCTGCACTAACATTAGTAGCACACTAGAGGGTACTAAACATTTAAGGAGCCAGGGGCTAACTCGATGCAGAAGGCTCCATGTTTGGGTAATTGGTAATACATTATTTCAAGCATTTTTTAAATGCAAGCAGAGTACATATCTGAATCAAACCTGACATCAGCAGCTTCACCTGTACAGCAGGGCTGGAGAAGCAGCACAAAAAGCCAACCAGTCCATGTGCAGACAAGAGGCATCCTGATAGGAGGAAAAAGCAGAGTGACAGAGATGAGCTCCTCACTTTGCTGCTTCTCCTTTCATTGTCCAGCCACAGTCTGGAATGGATCCAGGATGACCTGGGCTCAGAGAAAGCTGGTGATGCTGGCTATCAGATTGAGAACATCTTGTATCAGAAAAGAACTGCAGGGAAGAGCTTTGGGCTGAAAGTGAATATTGCAACAAAACATGTTTTTTTTTTAAAGTTGACTTTAAGGGGCTTTTAATTGTTACCTTGTTATTGTAGCAGCCATTACCCATTGCAGGGCGGCCTTGACTGAATGGACTTACCGGTTACCTTCTCTCGGCCTGCTCCTCCGCGTCTAGGGGTTCCCAGGATTGATACCCAATGACTTGTACACTGGCACAGATGAATTCCTTTTAAAAAGGTTTATTTTGCAGTAGAACTTTCACAAACACAGTCTCTTAGGAAACAGAGGGCACGGGTGAAGAACTCAGGCACCTTGAACTGCAGGTTTAGCAAAGTCAAAGTATCTATTTCCACCCAGAGAGTAGCCACTCGCAGCTGGGTACTTCAAGGCTGAACAGATCTCTAGCCAGAGATCAGTCGGCACGTTGACTCAAACTTGAACAATCAACTGAAGGTGAACAGGAACCTTTTTCCACCATACTTGGAACGTTTTCCGCTTCCTCAATGGTACTGGAAAAGTGTGAATTCGTCAATGTCCTTCCCAACTCAGTAACCAGGCACTTCTCAGGATGCCACTTGCCGGCCCTCCTCCGAAGAGTCCTCCCCCAGTCACTTCCACGAGCTGTGGTGTCCCTCCAAGCCGAGAGCACACCCGACACTGTGAATCCTCCCTCAGTTACTGCGCCTCGGACCAGCCGCTTCCGAGACTCGGGAACAGACGGATCCCTACCCCAGACCAGACGGGTCTATCAGGGGCCACTCACAGGAACATATTGTGGGGTGTCGAACACCCCGTGACCGGGACCCCTCACGGGGCTACCCCGGTCCAGGAACCAGAACAGACCACACGGGTCTCACGAACAACTCCGGAACCCCGAACACTTGACCAACACCTGCTTAAGTACCCCCTCCCAGACTCCCGCTGATTGGCTCCGAGAGGGCCGATACCCAAACATCCAACCAGACTTAGTTCTGGCCTGTCATGTGCACCTCACCGCTCACATCACCAGGCACAACTTTCAAACATAGCCTGGCCAGACTGGTGTTAAGGCCTACCTATAATAATTAACCCTCAGAACCCTTACTGTCCTGAGACCAAAAACTAAATTTACAATGCGTGTGACATTTGATCCCGAATGCCATCCGCTACATTATGTTTGTCTGGAGTTCCACTTTAAACTTATTCTACAAAGAAACAGAAAAAATGTCTGAATCAATCTCTGGTGATCTCATGAAATGGCAACACTCTAAGCCACATGTGTCAAACACAAGGCCCTCCGGGCCATTTCATGTGGCCTTCGCACCTCTCCTGCAAAGGGATGGACATGGTCAGCAACCATACTCAGTACACCACCAATTGATTTTAGCAGGTAAATTTCCCTACCCCAGTTGCTGAACCAAAAAAATAATTTCGCACTATTCTTCCCACTGACACCAACGATAGGGCGCTATTCCTCCCACTAACAGCAAAGATTGGGTAATATTTCTTCCAAAGACACCAAATAAGGGGCACTTTTCTTCCCAAAGGCATCAAGTATGGGGCAATATTCCTCCCAAAATCCGAAATGATTTGGAATTATTCCTCCCACTGTCCAATGGGGCATTTATTTCTTTGGCTGCCAACTTCTATTGACTACCAACACCCGGTCATTTTTTTACTTTTGCTGATTCCGGGACATTTTTTATCCCCCCCCCAATCTCTCCGACCACCGACAAAGTTAATATTTTAACTCCCACTGACCACCAACACTGTGGTATTATTTATTTTTACTACCATTGGCCACAGCGAGACCCCCGAACAGTAAATCAGCCCCTTCCTTTAGGTTTGCAACCCTTGTTCTGAAGTCTCAAGCATCTGATGATTAGAAGATCCAAGTGAAGGATTGCTCTGCAGAGAATATGTGAGCATACAACTGATTAAAAGGGAACATCTATACCTTGGCATCTTGACTGCTGTAAGGAATTCAGATTACATAACACCAACACTAAAGACAGAAAAAAATGCAAAGAACTGCGATAAAGTAATAAAATTAAATATTAAAACGTAATATAAAATGAAGCAATATGCAAATATTAAAAAACATCTATTTAACCCAATGATGTTTTCTTAAAATATATATTAAATGTATAATTAAATCTGAAATCCTGTGAAAAAAATAGAAAATACACGGGTGTGTACAACCTCTGTCTGCTGATTGCACAAAGAAGGGCTGATGATGTAGATTGGTCTCCTGTCCTGCCACATAGGGCTGTGCTTGTTGGAAGGGCTGTGTAAATCTCAGGACAGGATGGGCAGAAATACAAACCCATTGGCAGGTAAAACAGCTCACAGATACACTATATTGTGAAAAGTATTGGGACACCTGCCTTTACATGCACGCCCAGTCTTAGTCTGTAGGGTTCGATATTGAGTTGGCCCTCCCTTTGCAGCTATAACAGCTTCAACTCTTCTGGGAAGGCTGTCCACAAGGTTTAGGAGCGTGTCTATGGGAATGTTTGATCATTCTTTCAGAAGCACATTTGAGAGGTCAGGCACTGATGTTGTATGAGAGGGTCTGGCTCACAGTCTCCACTCTAATTTATCCCAAAGGCATTCTATCGGGTTGAGGTCAGGACTCTGCTTAGGCCAGTCAAGTTCCTCAACCCCAAATGCTTTGAGCCAGTGGAAAAAGCAAGGTCCATTAAGACATGGAAGAGAGAGTTTGGGATACCGGTGGGGATACCGCTGGGTTGAGAGTTGTGCCCGCTTTTATATTCACTTGCACTTTTGACCGTGGATTGGAGTGGACTATCGCCCAGTGTTTATGTACATAATCCGGAGGTGAAGGTTGAGTTGGCCCACCTTTTGCAGCTATGACAGCTTCAACTCTTCTGGGAAGGCCGTCCACAAGGTTTAGGAGTGTGTCTATGGGAATGTTTAACCATTCTTCCAGAAGTGTAGGTGAGAGGTCAGGCACTAATGTTGGACGAGAAGGCCTGGCTCACAGCCTCCACTCTAATTCACCCCAAGGTTGTTTTATCGGGTTGAGGTCACTCAAGTTCCTCCACCCCAAACTCACTCAGCCATGTCTTTATGGACCTTGCTTTGTGCACTGGTGCGAAATCATGTTGAAACAGGAAGGGGCCATCCCAAAACTGTTCCCACAAAGTTGGGAGCATGAAATTATCCAAAATGTCTTGGTATGCTGACACCTTAAGAGTTCCCTTCATTGGAATTAAGGAGCTAAGCCCGACCCCTGAAGAACAACCCGACAACATAATCCCCCCTCCACCAAATGATTTAAACCAGTGCACAAAGCAAGGTCCTAAAGACATGGATGAGCAAGTTTGGGAAATAGGAACTTGACTGGCCTGCACAAAGTCCTGACCTCAACCCGATAGAACACCTTTAGGATGAATTACAGTGGGGACTGTGAGCCAGGCCATCTCGTCCAACATCACTGCCTGACCTCACAAATGAGATTCTGGATATCCATAGATGCACTCCTAAATCTTGTTGGGTGGCCTTCCCAGAAGAGTTGAAGCTGCTATATCTGCATAGGGTGGGCCAACTCAATATTGAACCCTACAGACTAAGACTGGGATGCCATTAAAATTCATGTGCGTGTAAAGGTAGGTGTCCCAATACTTTTGACAATATACTGTATGTATTTCATCTGTGTATTTAGCTGTCTGCCTAGAGCTCAGCTAACTATTTTGCCAGGAGGTAAAGAAACCAAATTTCTCTTATGAAAGGTTCAACATTTTAAGATGGATGTGGCCTAATATGTCGCAGTAAAAATTAGGCTCATAGCACAGTTTAAAGTTAAACGTTAAAAATATGGATGTGACATCCGCCGAATGCAAGCCATTATGTTCTAGCAACAGCTGGAGACAGTGTTGTGGCTTCCGACCTACTCTATTCAATTTGTGAGTGCGGTTTCCGCAGCATCCACGATACAAAACCATTGTTAGTCGAGATGTTTTTACATAAGCAGAAACCTTGCAAATGTCAAGTAGGAAAAAAAAAAAGAAGAAAGAGAACGCTGCAATGCTCGCAAGGACTCGCTATCTGTTATGTGTCCTTTCAATCAGTCATTGATCTGCAAAAACATTTAAAGTGTGGCTAAAATCTAAATGATATCTAAAGAACCAAAGAAAATAATGGGCATCCAATCAGTGTTTCCCATCTGGGTAAGAACAGACATGTTTGTTACAGTACAAAACAGATGTAGTGGCTTTATTATAATATAATATATAAAAAACAAAAAGAAATTAATAAACAATGAACAATGAACTTTAATGGCATCCGTAGGGTTCAATATTGAGTTGGCCCACCCTTTGCCGCTATAACATCTTCAGCTCTTTTGGGAAGGCCGTCAACACGGTTTAGGAGTGTGTCTATGGGAACGTTTGACCATTCTTCCAGAAGCGCATTTGTGAGGTCAGGCACTGATGTTGGATGAGAAGGCCTGGCTCGCAGTCTCCACTCTAATTCACCCCAAAGGTGTAAGGTGTTCTATTGGGTTGAGGACAGGAGTCTGTGCAGGCCAGTCAAGTTCCTCCACCCCCAAACTCACTCATCCATATCTTTATGGACCTTGCTTTGTGCACTGGTCCTGTTGGAACAGGAAGGGGCTATCCCCCAAACTCTTCCCACAAAGTGGGAGTATGAAATTCTTCCTTCTTCAGATACCTGGCTGATCCTGCCAGGTTCTGTCCTCCCCCATGTAAACTGACCACGGTTTATCAAGGTTGCTGAGCCCTGACACCGTGGTCAGTTTACATGCCTCCTTCATCCGCAGCCCTGCTCTGTCCTCCTCTCCCCTCCCTCCCTGCCTGTCTGCTCGTGACAGTGCCCGCCCCTCCCCTCCTGCTGCTTTAAAAACTATAATATATTCATGCCATCCCTTCTGTTATATAACAATATGTGTCCCAGTGTCTGATCTATATAAACAAAAAGGTAGATTACACCTAAGTTCGGAGCGTCTCCCGGCGCTCACTTGACTCCTCTGCTTAAGGAGCGATTGGTTATAGCTGCAACCGCAATGGTTATATAGATTCTTATATAGACAAGGTTGTACTAACTTATTTAATGTATCATTAAGCGTATAAGTGAGGTAGCTAGAAATCGCCATTACAGGGGGCATTTGGATAGTAACACCTGATGTAAGTTGGCACTCTGATGGAGATACCTGATGTATGGGGACACTCTGATGGAGACACCTGATGTATGGGGACACTCTGATGGGGACACCTTATGTAAGGTAATGGCACACTCACTGAAGCAAACGGCACCATATACAACACTTCAATTAATCCTCCTGCTTCCCCTTCCTTATTTATCCCCTTCCTTTCTAAAATAATTCCCTCCTTTCCTGTTTTCATACCATTTTCCTTTCTTTTCTTCTCCCCTCTCTTCCTCTTCTCTCTTGACTTCATGTTTTCCTTTCTTCCTTCCCTTTTCACTCCCTATCCACCATTAATATTACCATTAAAGTGGTTCTAAAGGCTCAAGGTTTTTTACCTTCGTGCATTCTATGCACGAAGGTAAAAACCCTCCTCTGTGTAGCAGCCCCTCCTAATACTAAACTTAGCCCCAATCTCGATCCAGTTATGTGCATGAGAGCCTCCGAGGAACCTACCTCATTATTGGCTGAGACAGCAGCCGGATGCCAGTGAGCTAATGAGGAGAGAGAGGGAGCAGGGCTGAGCCGTAGCTCTGTGATTGGACTTGCAGAGCAGTGGCTCAGGAACAAGGCCGCTTGGGTGCCCCCATTGCGAGATGCTTGCTCTGGGTACTCGGCAGGAGGGAGGGGGGCAAGAGCTCTGGCAAGGGACCCAAGAGGAGGACGATTGAGGCTGCTCTGTGCAAAACCATTACATAGAGCAGGAGAGAATGACCTGTTTGTTAAAAGCATTTAATATCCCTTTAATCCCTTCTCCTTCCTAAAGTCTTCCTTGTTTTCCATCTGTTCCACCTAAAATAATTCTCATTTGTCCTTCCTTTCCCTTACCTTCCCTTCTCTTCTCTTTCCTTTTCCCTTCCCTTCTCTTTCCTTTCCGTTTCCATTCCCTTCCCTTCTCTTTCCTTTCCTTTTCTTTTCCCTTCCCTTCCCTTCTCTTTCCTTTTCACTTCCCTTCTCTTTTCTTTTCCCTTTCCTTCTCTTTCCTTTTCCCTTTCCTTCTCTTTCCTTTTCCCTTCCCTTCTCTTTCCTTTTCCCTTCTCTTTCCTTTCCTTTTCCCTTCCCTTCTCTTTCTTTTCCTTTTTTCCCTTCCTTTTTCTTTTCTTTTCCCTTCCCTTCTCTTTCCTTTCCCCTTCCCTTCTCTTTCCCCTTCTCTTCTATCCTCTTCTCTTTCCTCTTCTCTTCCCTTCCCTTTTCCTTCTCTTCTCTTTCCTTTTCCTTTTCCTTTCCTTTCCTTTCCTTTCTTTACCCTTCTCGTCTCTTCCCTTTCCCTCCTCTTCTCGTTCCTTTCCCTTCTCTTCGCTTCTCTTCCCTTTCCCTCCTCTTCTCGTTCCTTTCCCTTCTCTTCGCTTCTCTTCCCTTTCCCTCCTCTTCTTGTTCCTTTCCCTTCTCTTCTCTTTTGGTTACTTTGCTTTCTCTTTCTCTTCTCTTCTCATTACATTGCTTTCTCTTTCTCTTCTCTTTCCTTTGCTTTCTCTTTCTTCTGTTCTCTTCTCATTACTTTGCTTTCTCTTTCTCTTCTCTTCTCTTCTCTTCTCTTCTCATTACTTTGCTTTCTCTTTCTCTTCTCTTCTCTTCTCATTACTTTGCTTTCTCTTTCTCTTCCCTTCTCTTCTCATTACTTTGCTTTCTCTTTCTCTTCTCTTTGCTTTCTCTTTCTCTTCTCGTCTCTTCTCTTTGCTTTCTCTTTCTTCTCTTCTCTTCTCTTCTCTTTGCTTTCTCTTTCTCTTCTCGTCTCTTTTCTTTGCTTTCTCTTTCTTCTCTTCTCTTTCCCTTCTCTTTCCCTTCTCTTTCCCTTCTCTTTCCCTTCCCTTCTCTTTCTCTTCTCTTTGCCCCTTTTCCTTTGTTGGCTTCCTTCCCTTCTTCCTTCCATGCCCCTTCCTATCTACAATCCTTCCGTGCTTCCCTTACTCTACTTTCCAGTAAGTACTCTCAGCCTTGAATTGTTTGTTATTATTGCATCGCATACTAGCCCATTATGCTTTTACTTTGCAGGAAACAAGAGGAAGATAAACTCATCAGGGTTTACTTCCTCTTTAATGCAATGGGCAAAATTTGCTCTATAGATGTCTCTGAATAGACCTCTATCATAGCCAAACCTTAACACCTTGTGTAATTTGTATAATGGTATATTATTTCCCTGTTAGCATCAATGGTACATAATCAGCATCCAAGCACGCCGCTCCCTTCCTGTAAAATTGTGCATTTGGCTCTCTTCTGAAGAGTCTACTCTGTTAAAAGCCGCCTCTCTAGTTCAGTGTGCTGTAGATTCTCAGTTCCAGGGAAAATCCATGAGTTCTGACAGCACTGTGATTGTGTGACACCGGGGTCAGCATGGAGGTATTGAAGACAACGGCAGAGATGTGAGTTCTCACAATTCCAAGCTGTTAGAGATAGAGATGCTAGATTGATGTTCTGAGCCTCGTGTCTGTGTCAGGAGAGGAAGACAGTGGGAAGCCTGTTGATTTTATAGAGTCTGGCTCAATGGCTTTATTTACGATATCTTTTAGAAACTAACTATAGGACGGGAACTTATTATTAACGTGCCAAATAGGAGTTCTTCAATTATTAGATTGAAAAGGAAAATAATACATTTAGGTAGGTAAAAAGGAAAAGAGAAAGTACCACACCAATGGTTTAGGAAATGGTCTACATTTTTTAATCTGAAGGATTGTGTCCCTGACCTTTCCTGGAATGAAGTGTTATCTGGACCTTTTAGCGGTGGTGTGTTGCTTCAATTTCCATTTTTGTCACATCAAACTACAAGCCAAGGACACCGTGAAACGCCTCTGGGATATAACATTGGATTGTTCCCCTGACTTTTATTAGAATAAAGTTGTATCTGGACCTTTGTGGCACTTTCATTTACATTTTTGTTACATTACACTGTAGACCAAGGAGACCATGGAGATCCTCAGGTGTAGAAGACTCCTGCCCAAGAATCAGGTCATTTACATCAACAGCCATTTTTAAGATAGCAAATAGCAATACAAACAAGATAATCGTATGGGTCCAGTGCTATTTTTCCACTTTCTAACTTTTTTAACATTTTTTTTTTTTATTTCATTATAGAAGTCCAGAAGAAGTAGAAGTCCAACAGAAGTAGAAGTTGATCATAGAAGTCCAGAAGAATTGGAAGTCCAAGAGAAGTAGAAGTTCATCATAGAAGTCCAGAAGAAGTAGAAGTCCAACAGAAGTAGAAGTTCATCATAGAAGTCCAGAAGAATTGGAAGTCCAAGAGAAGTAGAAGTTCATCATAGAAGTCCAGAAGAAGTAGAAGTTCATCATAGAAGTCCAGAAGAAGTAGAAGTCCAACAGAAGTAGAAGTTCATCATAGAAGTCCAACATGTTATGGAGGCTATATGGTGCCTCCTCATCAAGGGTTCAAAGTATTGTATGGGATAAGGAGTGCGGACTTTATTATTATTGTTATTATTATTAATATTACTATTATCATTATTACTATTATTATTCTCCAAATAACAAATTCATTATTATAATACTGCAAATAA
Organism: Lithobates pipiens; assembly: GCF_037356315.1. Taxonomy (NCBI): domain Eukaryota; kingdom Metazoa; phylum Chordata; class Amphibia; order Anura; family Ranidae; genus Lithobates; species Lithobates pipiens. Next base: position 23,378,613 of record NW_027507789.1, read on the forward strand.
TAAATTCAATTAAAGTCGATGCTCTTTATCCCCTTCATTGGGGCTGAAAGTGTTGTATGAAAAGAAGAGCATGGGCTTTAATGGAATTAATATTTATTATTATTCTCCAATTAATAAAGTCCATAAAAGTATCATTATTACTATTATTATTCTCCAAATAACAAATTCATTATTATAATACTGCAAATAATAAATTACATTAAAGTCAATGCTCTTTATCCCCCTCATCAGGTCTGAAAGTGTTATATGGGATGAAGAGCGTGGACTTTAATGGAATGTATTATTAGTAATATATTGTTGCTATTATTATTGTTGTTATTATTATAGTACTCCAAATAATAAATTATATTAAAGTCTATGCTCTTCGCCCCCCTCATCGGGGCTCAAAGTGTTGTGTAGGAAGAAGAGCGTGGACTTTAATGGATTTTATTATTATTGTTATTATTATTCTCTAATTAATAAAGTTCATGAAAGTCTATGCTCTTCCTCTCCCTCTTTGGGGCCCAAAGTGTTGTATTGGATGCAGGCCATGTTGTTTAATGGAATTTATGAAATGTATAATTATTAATATATTGTTGCTTTTATTATTATCATTATTATTATTATTATTATTATAATACTCCAAATAATAAATTATATTAAAATCTTTGCTCTTCGCCCCCCTCATCGGGGCTCAAAGTGTTGTGTGGGAAGAAGAGTGTGGACTTTAATAGATTTTAATTATTATTATTATTCTCTAATTTATAAAGTACATGAAAGTCTATGCTCTTCATCTTCCTCCTCGGAGCCCAAAGTGTTGTATTGAATGCAGGCCATGCTGTTTAATGGAATTTATTATAAATATTATTAATATTATTATTATTCTCCAAATAATAAAGTCCATGAAAGTCAATGCTCTTCACCCCCCTCATCGGGGCTCAAAGTGTTGTATAGGAAGAAGAGTGTGGACTTTCATGGAATATATTATTATTAATATATTTTTGCTTTTATTATTATTATTATTATAGTACTCCAAATAATACATTATATTAAAGTCTATGCTCTTCGCCCCCCTCATCGGGGCTCAAAGTGTTGTATGGGAAGAAGAGCGTGGACTTTAATGATTTTAATTATTATTATTATTATTATTATTATTATTATTATTATTATTCTCTAATTAATAAAGTCCATGAAAGTCTATTCTCTTCATCTCCCTCCTAGGGGCCCAAAGTGTTGTATTGAAATGTATTATTATTAATATATTGTTGCTTTTATTATTATTATTATTATTATAGAACTCCAAATAATAAATTATATTAAAGTCTATGCTCTTTGCCCTCTCATCGGGGCTCAAAGTGTTGTATGGGAAGAAGAGCGTAGACTTTAATAGATTTAATTATTATTATTATTATTATTATTATTATTATTATTATTATTATTCTCTAAATAATAAAGTCCATGAAAGTCTATGCTCTTCATCTCTTTCCTCTGGCCCAAAGTGTTGTATTGGATGCAGGCCATGTCGTTTAATGGAATTTATTATAAATATTATTATCATTAATATTATTCTCCAATTAATAAAGTCCATGAAAGTCAATGGTCTTCATCCCCCTCATCAGGTCTCAAAGTGTTGTATGGGATGAAGAGTGTGGACTTTCATGGAATATATTATTATTAATAAATTTTTGCTTTTATTATTATTATTATTATTATTATAGTACTCCAAATAATAAATTATATTAAAGTCTATGCTCTTCGCCCCCCTCATCGGGGCTCAAAGCGTTGTATGGGAAGAAGAGCGTGGACTTTAATGATTTTAATTATTATTATTATTATTATTATTAATATTATTATTCTCTAATTAATAAAGTCCATGAAAGTCTATTCTCTTCATCTCCCTCCTAGGGGCCCAAAGTGTTGTATTGGATGCAGGCCATGTCGTTTAATGGAATTTATTATAAATATTATTAATATTAATATTATTCTCCAATTAATAAAGTCCATGAAAGTCAATGCTCTTCATCCCCCTCATCGGGTCTCAAAGTGTTGTATGGGATGAAGAGTGTGGATATTATTAATATATTACTACTAATTATTAATATTTTTATAGTACACCAAATATTACATTCCATTAGTCCATGCTATTCACCCCTCTCATTGGGGCTCAAAGTATTGTATGGGATACAGAGCATGTAGTTTAATGATTTTTTTTATAATTACCGTATATACTCGAGTATAGGCCGACCCGAATATAAGCCGAGGCCCCCAATTTACCCCCAAAAAAACTGGCAAACTTATTGACTCGTGTATAAGCCGAGGGTAAGACATGCCTGTCCATCCCTGTGTGTGTGTCCGTCCATCCCTGTGTGTCCGTCCATCCCTGTGTGTCCGTCCATCCCTGTGTGTGTGTGTCTCCATCCATCCATCCATCCCTGTGTGTGTGTGTGTATCCGTGTGTGTGTGTGTGTGTGTGTGTGTGTGTGTGTGTGTGTGTGTGTGTGTGTGTGTCCAGCCTACCTGTGTCCTGAGCCTTTGTCCCGAGCCTCCGTCCCGTGCCGAGCCTCCTTGCCTCCGTGCCTCGCCGCCGTGCCTCGCCGCCGTGCCTCGCCGCCGTGCCTTGCCTCCGGTCCCGTCCCGTCCCGTCCCGTGCCGTGCCGTCCTGTGCCTTGCCTCCGTCCCGTGCCCTCTTCGTTCGTCGGCGGCCATTGTAAAATTCAAAAGCTGCGCCGCCGCCTTCGCCTGTGATAGGCGGAACACTGAATTTCCCAGCAGCCTGTGTTCCGCCTATCACAGACGTCGTATCATCCTCGTCCGTAGTACGAGGATGATACGAAGTCCGTGATAGGCGGAACACAGGCTGCTGGGAAATTCAGTGTTCCGCCTATCACAGGCGAAGGGGGAGCCGGAGGCGCGGCTTTTGAATCAGAATGGCCGCTGTCTGTCTGCTCGACACGCTGATCGAGCGGGCAGACAGCGATGACTCGAGTATAAGCCGAGGGGGGCACTTTCAGCCTCAAAAAAGAGGCTGAAAATCTCGGCTTATACTCGAGTATATACGGTATACTGGTAATAATAAATACCAAAATATATATAAATAGCCTGAGATTTTATTGAAAAAGCGCTTATGTTCTTTGTACACGTGAGTTTGATAATTTTTTATTCAATTACTTGAAACGAAAAACGGAGTTACACTATTGTGGTCCCTGCTTTCTTCTTTTATATCTATCCCATTACCTATGACGATTTATGTGGATGGAGACATACTGTAGAGGAAATAGCCACACTTGAAAGTCTTTCAGAAAAGGACAACACCGAAAAAGCCTATGTATATCTACAAGCATATATGATCCTCCAAATATAATTTTGAGTAGGATCCATTAAATCTGGTAAGCCCCCATTTTATGTGGTGGAGGGTTCACGCGGTGATTGTGCGATCATTCCTTGGAGAAGGTGTAGGACTGTTTTCACTTCATCGTATCATACACAGAAAATTTGGAAAATTTGGAGAACTTTTCACTTGTTTTCACGTTGTTTTCCTATTTTTGATATATATATTTTTTCATATATTTGTTTGGACATTCTAGCTTTAATTATCATATACAGCAAAGAGTGTTTAAATGTATTTATTTGTTTGCACAGTCTAATGTATGCACTGATTACATTGGTCACATTGTAATGTGGTAAAAACAAATAAGCGCTACACTGTTTTTCACAAAATTTATTATGCCACATTTGTACACCTAGATGTTGTGTTAGCTGCTGTTTGTATACCGTCTACACATTTGAATAGCGCAGTGTTTTTGGTTCTTTTTGAAAAAAATTATATATAAATATTATTAATATTAATATTATTCTCCAATTAATAAAGCCCATGAAAGTCAATGCTTTTCATCCCCCTCATCAGGGCTCAAAGTGTTCTATGGGAAGAAGAAAAGCGTGGACTTTAAGGGAATTTATTTATTAGAGTAATAAGACTTCTTATTGGTTTTCAGGCCTCAACAGCTAATGATTAGAGAAACTTCTAAAATGAAAAAATATAAAAAGATAAAATAAATAAGAATAAAACATTTGGACACCTAAATCATTGTTGTGATGTTCCTTTCTTGCATTTTCGCCTCAAATGCCTGAAGATCACATATTAAAATATTAGACCTTATAATACGATGCTTCATTTAAAAGTAACCCTTAATCCAACAACTCCTACAAACACTCCTACAATGATTAGATGGTATCTATACAAGCAGAGAAGGCTGAAGTCTGTCTGGTTTTAATGCTTATTCAATAAAGAGTTCTTATTCTTAAAGTGCCACTAAACTCTGGTTAAAAAAAAAAAAAGAATTCTATTCCAGTATGTATTCTTGACTTTACAAAGTCCCTTCTATTGCTCTTATGCCCCGTGCACACAAGTGGAATTTCCGTCGGAAAGTGGAGCTCCACCCAAAAGGGGAAGTTGTGCTTGTTTGAATCCTCCCACCCTCCCTTACCCCATTTGCCACTTTTTGGCGAGGGGGGGGGGAGCGGGTATCTGATTTTGACAGGCAACCGCTCCTACTTCTGGCTCAGATGGGCCGCGGCAATCTAAGCCACAAGTTCGCCCCAATCTCCTTTTCCCTTAGTCTTCTGGGCACATCACAGGTCCCAGAAGACTATGGGACCATTCACAAGGCACAGCGTGGCTCACGCATCCCAAGCAGGAAACTTTCAAGGCTTCCCTTTCTGTTTCCCCTACTTGCTATGCTGGCGTCTGCACCCAAAGCTGGTTGAAAAATTGGTTCGGATGAGGATATCGCGGGACCCCTGGACAGGTAAGTATCGTTATATTAAAAGTCAGCAGCCACAGTATTTGTAGCTGCTGACTTAATTTTTTTTGGGGGGAGCTTAGAACTCCTCTTTAAGTAGTAGGTGTGTAGGAATTATTTTTGGAGAATACGTATATAGTTTGAGGTCACTTTAAATCTTAACTCCAACCATTACCATATTTATCGGCATATGACACACAAAATCAGGGAAAAATTGTGAGTGCATGTTATACACTGATCCCCTGCCGATTATGAGCCTCTCAGCCTCTCAGCTGCTCTCGGCGGCTTTCAGCCATTCACGTGGGACAGAGAGTCCGAAAGCTGCCGAGAATGGCCAAGAGCCCCTGAGAGCCGCCGAGCATGGCCAAAAGCCACCGAGATTGGCCGAGAGCTGCCGAGAATGGCCGAAAGTCACCGAGAGCTGCCAAGAATGGCCGAAAGCCACCGAGAAAGGCTGAGAGCTACCGAGCGCCGCCGAGATACACAGGACATCCGGCTCTGTATCTCGGCGGTGCCATTTTTAAACAGCAAGGCTGCAATGACAAGGCTGCAAATGACACTGACAAGGCTGCAGATGGACACTGACAAGGGTGCAATGATGGACAAGGCTGTAGATGGACACTGATGAGGCTGCATTGATGGGCATTTAAATGTTGATATGTTAAAAGTTTTTTTCCTTAAATTTCCCTTCTAAAGTTTTTTTCCTTAAATTTCCCTCCTAAACTTGGTGTTATACACCAGAGCGTGTTATACGCCTATACATACAGTATTTTTTTTTCTTTAAGGGGATATATAAGTTCCTGTTAGGTTTTTAATTCCATCTGTGATCCCCCCAGGATTCTGTGAAGGTCAGTCAAACTCGCTCATCCATGTCTTTATGGAACTTGCGTTTAACCACGTTTAGCCGAGTTTCGCGTTTGAAATGCCTCTAAACACAACTTCTGAATGCATTTTTTGGGTTCCAAAAAAGGCCTCTAAACTCAACTGCCTGAGAATGACTATAAACGACCCTGTGTGCATGTACTGATAAGATAACATAGAGGAGAGTTCAGGAGCAGTTGAAAAAAAATGCCCAACTGCTCCTAAACATCTATTTACCAGCAGCAGTGTACAAGAGGCCGAAGAGGTCACTTCTACAGTAGATAAAACAAGCACAGGGCACTGGCTGAACTGTATGGCAAAGCTGTGTAAATCTTATGCCTGGATGGGCATTTAGGTGGACTTGACAACCAAATTAAAGTCATTGTAAACCCCTACATATACCCAGTGAAGCGACTGGCCTCAGGTGATACACATAGATGAAACAAATCATCATACATAAGTTGTATCTGTTTATCTGCAGCCCTCTTTTTGTTCACAGTCTTTCAAAGTCCACAATTTACACAGCTTTTCTGAGCTTCTGGAGACAGGGGGGCAGGGATCTGACGTCACACACTACTTCGAGAGGAGAGCTGAGTGTAATCTGAGAATTAAGTGGAGGAAATGGACAGGCTGTGTGCTGGAGCTCCCCTCCCCTCTGCTGCCCCACTTGGTCCCTTGGAGTTAGCACGGCCTGTCAGAAGTGACTCATGCAGATCACAAAGAAACCAGACAGAAATCATACTGTGTTGAATTGAGGCAAATACACACTATAGAGGGACATGCTGTGTTCCTTTTTGAATGTCAGAAGTTTACAACCACTTTAAATTTAAACTCCAGTTCACACTTTATAAGCCATTGCAGCAACATTTGTTTTTCCTTTTGCGATAAAGATTTTACATAAATAAATATAAGCTGATCATTCTAAGCACTCCTGTCAGCATTAAAAGGTTTGTCTCAACCCTCAAACTGCAACTTTTGCTGAACAGCTTGGTCGGTTGAATTTAAAACTACAGACATGAAGGCAGCATCAACAGCTGAAAAATAAAGTGGAAAAAGCCTAAAAGAAAAGAAAACAAATGCAGCCCCACATCTAAGAATTGGTAAGTTGCAATCTAATGAATTTTTGTTTTTGGGGTTGATACTGCTTTATTATTTAGAACAGCAGATACATTATTTTTCATTATATTATTATTAGTATTATTATTGTGTAGCACCCTCCTAGATAGGAGCTAGGATTAGTTCTGGCTCACTGTGTTGAACGGAACAGTATTTTGTTTGTTAGCGCAATTTAGCTTATCCCACTTCGGTCTGTCACCGGTCTGTTCAGTGTTTCAGCTGCTGCTAGTTTGACTCTGCTTTCCAGAGAGCTGTAGAATTCTCTGGAACATAGGCGTGGGGCAATGCAAATAGCATCATGAATATTAATACAACCCTGGCCAATCTCAGGGAGGGTGGCCCTGAAGGCTACTGGGAGTGTGTATAAATACTCTGAGACACTGAGCTTCTGGATCTTTGCCTGCAGGGGTAAGGTGCAGCCTGGAGGGCTTGCCACCCTCCAGGGCAGCGCTGCCCCATGCTTGCTGTTTATGAGGCCTCAGGTGGGTGACCTGGATGCTGATGCTACAGAGAGCTGACTGAGGGGCTGTCTGCTGAAGATCTAGTCTATCATCACTGGAGAAAGATGTCACATGGATGTTGGAAGGAGCCAACTCTCACTGGACATTCTGTGGGTACAGACTGCTTTGAGAGAACATAGAGACTTTTGGGCTGCTGCCACCCCTTGTGTGCTAGAGAGTCAACTGTGTGTTTGATCAAAGGGGACATCAGCTGGTGTCCTGAAGATTTCAGTCTATCTAGTTCTACGTGGAGGAACTCTGCTCTTGTTGCTCGAAAGTAGAAGCTTTTATCCTTTCAAACTGTTTCTATTGTTTTGGGCTCCTTGACGGCAGTCTAAATATGGTCATTGGGTAAACGGTGGGAAACCATCTGAGGTATGGTATCCTCAAGTGGGAATGGCTCACTGCGTAGTGTGTTAAGAACCCTGGGTGAATGAGGTCAGTTGGGTTTAGGCCCTGAGTCAGTAGGTCGCGACGGGGGTGGCTAGCTGGTGTCTCAGACACAAAATATGTTAAAGTGGTTGTAAACCCTTACAACACAATTTGACTTACAGGTAAGCCTAGATTAAGGCTTACCTGTAGGTCCAAGAAATATCTCCTAAACCTACACGGTTTAGGAGATATTTGCTGAAAGACAGGCACTGCTGTCTACGGCGCATGCGCAGGCGCACTGAGCGCGGCATCGTCAATGACAGCGGTGGAGCAGCGAGACCCCACCGAGAAGATGGATGCGCCAGACTATAGGGGACAGCAGTGACATCACTGGCTCCTGTGTCAGGTTAGTGACACATAATGGACTACTATGCGATGCATAGTAGTCCATTATGCTTTACCTTTGCAGGGAATGAAAGAGGAAGTAAACTCATCAGGGTTTACTTCCTCTTTAAGGTTATATTGGTAATGTCAAGGATCTCAAAATCGATGGATATGGAATAGGTCAGAAGTATTATGTTAAAATGACAATGAATAAAAAGTGCAGCGCTAAAGTCCACCTAAATGTAGAAATCAGTGTAAATGAAACAATAAAGTAAAAATAAATCAAAATGCATAAGAGTGGCTAAAAGTCCCAGACAAATTTGTGAAAAAATGTCCACTAATATCGATTCAAATCTTGGGATTCAAATCTTCGGACATACAAACGACCACTGGACTATATCTGAAAGAGATGGGTACTCTTAGATACGTTGGATATGTTGGACACATTTACCATATAGCAATGTGTCATGAAAGCTCAGAATGGCTATGGCTATGTTTGCCAAGGCAAACGGACTTCCAACTGGGTGATGTTCCTCCACAGGTGTATTCCGTCCCAATCGTCTGTCGCCTACGATCCACAATTCGTACTCCAAAGATAGATCGGCTACCCGGGACTTGAACTTTTACAGAGTTTGATCAAAAATAGCTCCACAGAGGCTCTCCTCATTGTGTAATTCAACTAATGAAGGTTTATTATAAAAAATGCATATAAAAGGCACAGAATACATCAAAAAATCACGTGATATATGAAAAAGGAAAGAAAAGCAATGTGAGGAGCAGAAATATGCTTTCCCTGCGTGTTTCGACCGCTAAGTCGTCTACTGGGGAAGTATTATGTTAGTTATTTTAAATAAAGCTGTTCTGTTAATAAAGGGTCGATTTAGACCATTTACACCACCCGTTGTGTTGCGTGGTTTTAACTTAGATAAGGGGGTGTCAATGTTAATAATGTGGGGAGAAGTTGGTTAGTTGGGTGGTTCGCTCTTAGCTACCCTAGTCAAGGAGTTTCCTGTCCTCAACCCGTACATAGTTCTGTTTTTGGAGTATCCCACTTGATTCCCTCAACCCTATCCCAGGTAATACAAAAAGAAAAGGAAAAAAAACACAAAAAAGAACACCTCTAGACTGGTTATTAAGCCAAAAAGTGACTGTGATCATGGGCAACGTTTAGCTGATCCTTTGGGGGTAGCACTATTGTTATTATTACTATTAGTATGCTATCCACATGCAGCACACGAAATAAAGAGCGGGCCTGTATTTTTCAGCACAGTTCCTGCATTTTCCACTTGCTAGGCCTGAAATCATTGGCCGGAATTTACTCTTCAGTAAGCAAACCTTGTCTCTTTGATGGGAAATGACAATATTCCCTATGGAGGTAATTAAAGAGAAACATCAGCTACTAGTCTGGTAAACTCACTTGAGTTTCAGAACATGTACAGTTCCAGCTAGCCATATAATCCCCTCACTGCAGAATATAAACAGCTGTGTCTACAGAACTCTGCTGGGAAGCCGTTAATGCCTGAACAATGCTGTGCTGTGGAAGGGTCTCTACTTGTTAAAGAGCCGCACTGGCAGCAAAAAGCATTTAAACTGCACTAATGGCCTCTGCCTACCCTTTTGCTTTCTGTGCAGTCAATCCTTGGATCCACCAATGTCCCCCCCACCCGACATCTGTTTCTCTAGGTCAGCCTTTCTCAACCTTTTCACCCCAAAGGAACCCTTAAAATAAATCTCAGGCCTCAGGGAAAAGTCATTATTTGGGAGTCAGTGGGAAGAATGGACCCCCCTCCTCCTTACAGTGGTTGTCAGAAGGCCAAACTTACAAGTCGCTAAAAAGATCATTGGTGCCATGCTGCTGGTGTTGGACCCAGATGTATGCAGGTGCCACCATGGTCTCTGTGCCTACCTGTACAATCTTTTCTCTTTCTGTGCAGTCAATCCTTAGGCTGGCCATACATCTTACAGTGTTCTTGAACAATTTTCCTTTTAGATTTACCAAATCCATATAATAAGAGGTTAAACTCAGTGATGTATTTAGGTTTCCTGCTGCTCTAAGCCTGACTAAACTCATGACCCCCTAATTTAAATTTGACCCACCCCTTCCTGTCAAGGCCACACCCCTTCCTGTTCGAAACCCACCCTGTCATCTGTAAACCACACCCCTTCCTCTTTATGCTCCACCTTTTCCTCTTAGAGCTGAGCCTCAACTGCAGTGGACTCCTGCAGTTGGATTTACAGATGCTTGCAGATAGTTGATGCTGCTCAGGCTGTTCAAAACAATAGTCTAGAAATCAAGATAGAGAAGGAAACACCACAGGTCAGCCAAGAATAAAGGGCAGGAAGAGAAAGAGGCAATTATGCCTCATTTATAGAGTCTAACAGTGCCCACAAGTGCCACCTATCAATGCCCACAAGTGCCATTTATAGATGCCCACAAGTGCCACTTATCAATGCCCACCAGTGCCACCTTTCAATGCCCACCAGTGGTGCTAATCAGTGCCACCTAGAAGTGCTGCCTATCACTGCCACCCATCAGTGCCCATCACTGCCACCCATCGGTGCCCATCAGTGCTGCCTCATCAGCGTACATCAATGACGGACAAGAACTACCCATTATAAAATGTTTAAACAAAATGTAAAAAAAAAACATTTTTTTTTAAATTCTATCTTTTTACATTTAAAATAAAAAATTGAACAGGTGATCAAAAACCACCAAGAGAAAGCTCTATTTGGAGTAGAAAATTATACAAATTTGTTTGGGTACAGTGTTGTATGACCGCGCAATTTTCATTCAAAATGACAGCGCTGAAAGCTGAAAATTGGTCTGGATAGGAGGGTGGTTAAGTGCCCAGTAAGCAAGTGGTTAACCACTTTCAGACCGGACCATTTTGCTGGTAAATGACCAGAGGTCTTTTTACACTTTGGCACTGCGCTGCTTTAACTGGTAATTGCGCGGTCATGCAATGTTGTACCCAAACGAAATTTGCGTCCTTTTCTTCCCACAAATAGAGCTTTCTTTTAAAGGTATTTGACTGACTCTGCGATTTTTATTTTTTGTGATATAAACGTAAAAAGACCGCAAATTTTGAAAAAAAATTATATTTTCTACTTTTTGTTATTAGAAAAATCCAATAAACTCAATTTTAGTCATACATTTAGGCCAAAATGTATTCAGCCACATGTCTTTGGTAAAAAAAAAGTCAATAATTGTATATTTATTGGTTTGCGCAAAAGTTGTCACATCTACAAACTAAGGTACGTTTTCTGGAATTTACGCAGCTTTTAGTTTACGACTGCCTATCTCAATTCTTGAGGTGCTAAAATGGCAGGGCAGTACAAAACCCCCCCAAATGACCCCATTTTGGAAAGTAGACCCCCTAAGGAAATTGATAAGTGGCATGTTGAGCCCATTGAATATTTTATTTTTTTGCCTCAAGCGATTGAATAATGACAAAAAATTTTTTTTTTTTTTTTTTTACACAAAGTTGTCATTAAATGATATATTGCTCACACATGCTATGGGCATATGTGAAATGACACCCCAAAATAAATTCTGCTGCTTCTCCTGAGTACGGGGATACCACATATGTGGTACTTTTTGGGAGCCTAGCCGCGTACGGGGCCCCGAAAACCAAGCACCGCCTTCAGGCTTTCTAAGGGCGTAAATTTTTGATTTCACTTCTCACTACCTATTACAGTTTTGAAGGCCATAAAATGCCAAGATGGCACAAAACCCCCACAAATGACCCCATTTTAGAAAGTAGACACCCCAAGCTATTTGCTGAGAGGCATGTTGAGTCCATGGAATATTTTATATTTTGCCACAAGTTGCGGGAAAATTACAAACTTTTTTTTTTTTTTTTTTTTACACAAAGTTGTCACTAAATGATATCTTGCTCACACATGCTATGGGCATATGTGAAATGACACCCCAAAATAAATTCTGCTGCTTCTCCTGAGTACGGGGATACCACATATGTGGGACTTTTTGGGAGCCTAGCCGCGTACGGGGCCCCGAAAACCAAGCACCGCCATCAGGCTTTCTAAGGGCGTAATTTTTTGATTTCACTTCTCACTACCTATTACAGTTTTGAAGGCCATAAAATGCCAAGATGGCACAAAACCCCCACAAATGACCCCATTTTAGAAAGTAGACACCCCAAGCTATTTGCTGAGAGGCATGTTGAGTCCATGGAATATTTTATATTTTGCCACAAGTTGCGGGAAAATTACAAACTTTTTTTTTTTTTTTTACACAAAGTTGTCACTAAATGATATATTGCTCACGCATGCCATGGGCATATGTGAAATGACACCCCAAAATAAATTCTGCTGCTTCTCCTGAGTATGGGGATACCACATATGTGGGACTTTTTGGGAGCCTAGCCGCGTACGGGGCCCTGAGAACCAAGCACCGCCTTCAGGCTTTCTAAGGGCGTTACAGTTTTGAAGGCCATAAAATGCCAAGATGGCACAAACCCCCCCCCCAAATGACCCCATTTTGGAAAGTAGACACCCCTAAATTTACGGGTACACTAGTGAGACTAGGTAATAAATGGCGGGTGCCCTGAAACTATAAAAAAATAACTAACCAACCAGCGTCACCTGTAACAGTTATATGGTGATCACTGGTGAAAGGGTTAACTAGGGGGCAATCAGGGGGCTTTATGCGGTAGTATATGGGGGTCCCTGGCGCTATAAAAAGCTGCGACGAACCTAAATACCTACCTGCCTAACTAGCGTCACCTGTGACACTAATACAGCGATCAGAAAAACGATCGCTTATTAGGCTGGGTTCACACTGGAGCGATGCGGGAACGCCACGAATCCGCGGCGGGTTCCCGCATCGCATGCCTCCCGGCGGCAGTTCACACTGCCCTATGCGAACTGCTGGGAGTGTCAGTGAAATGTTAATGACACCCCCAGATCAGTTCGCATATCGCAGTGCGATCTGCAAACTCGGATCGCATGGTGTGAACACCCATGTGATCCGATTCTGCTGCGGACCAAAAAAAGGGTCCAGTGCGAGTTTGCGGCGGGTGCGGCGGGTGCGACACGAATTCAGCCATACTATCTGTATGGCTGAACTCGAATCGCACAGAGATCGGATGTGATTTGCACTGCAGTGCGGTGCGAATCACATCCGTTCTCATAAACCGCTGCAATGTGAACCCAGCCTTAGTGACACTGGCGACGGGGGGTGATCACGGGGTTAAACCTTTATTGGGGGGGTTAGGGGGGTACCTTAGAACTAAAGGGGGCTAACCCTAACTGCCCTAACAGTTATTACAGTCACAAATGACACCCGCCGTGTGATCAGGGGGTTAAACCTTTATTAGGTAATAAATGGCGGGTGCCCTGAAACTATAAAAAAATAACTAACCAACCAGCGTCACCTGTAACAGTTATATGGTGATCACTGGTGAAAGGGTTAACTAGGGGGCAATCAGGGGGCTTTATGCGGTAGTATATGGGGGTCCCTGGCGCTATAAAAAGCTGCGGCGAACCTAAATACCTACCTGCCTAACTAGCGTCACCTGTGACACTAATACAGCGATCAGAAAAATGATCGCTTATTAGGCTGGGTTCACACTGGAGTGATGCGGGAACGCCACGAATCCGCGGCGGGTTCCTGCATCGCATGCCTCCCGGCGGCAGTTCACACTGCCCTATGCGAACTGCTAGGAGTGTCAGTGAAATGTTAATGACACCCCCAGATCAGTTCGCATATCGCAGTGCGATCTGAAAACTCGGATCGCATGGTGTGAACACCCATGCGATCCGATTCTGCTGCGGACCAAAAAAAGGGTCCCGTGCGAATTTGCGGCGGGTGCGGCGGGTGCGGCGGGTGCGGCGAATGGCTGAACTCGAATCGCAGAGATCGGATGTGATTTGCACTGCAGTGCGGTGCGAATCACATCCGTTCTCATAAACCGCTGCAATGTGAACCCAGCCTTAGTGACACTGGCGACGGGGGGTGATCACGGGGTTAAACCTTTATTGGGGGGGTTAGGGGGGTACATTAGAACTAAAGGGGGCTAACCCTAACTGCCCTAACAGTTATTACAGTCACAAATGACACCAATGCAAAAAAAAAAAATGCATTGGTGTCACTGTGACTGGGGGGGCAGGGGTAATTGGGGGGGTGATCGGGGGGTAAAGGGGGGGTGTGAGTGTGCCTGGCATGTTCTACTGTGTAGTGTAGTGCTTGTGCAACTCACCGATCCTCTCTCCTCGGTGCCGGAACGAAAAATACCGACACGGAGGAGAGATTACATCACTTCCTCTCCTGTGTTTACATTACAGGAGAGGAAGTGATGCAATGCTTCACTCCCATTCGTCAGGAGCGATCGCGAGGGGGTGGCCATGAATGAATGGCCGCCTCCTCATCACCGATCGCTCCTGCACGGATACCGACCGCCGCAGGCACCAGGCGGGGCCGACCCGCGGGAAGGCAGGGACGTACATGTACGCCCATATGCCTGCCCGTGCCATGCTGTCGACGTACATCGTCGTGCGGCGGTCGGGAAGTGGTTAAACAACCCCTGTCTCCCACATTTCCCCAAGTAAACAGACATAGTCACCATCCTCATGTTCTTAGCTCCATTGCTCGGCAGCCTCTCCTGAGCTCAGCCACTTGGCTTTTATTCATGGACAACAAAAGGAAAAGACAAACAGGAAGTCATGGCTCCAACAGCCAATCCCTTCCTCAATGCAAAATGACATCACAGGAAATGACTACACTAAAGGGGAGGGCATCCACCATCTTGGTCAGCATGGAGCCCACTCAATACTGCTCAGAGTAACCAGTATCTAGTAAGATCATTCTACTTGTTCTTACAGGCTTGAGAATATCTGCGGAGACATTGCTACTGCTGTTTTCAATATACGGTACGAGTATATTAAGTATATTAAGGCAGATATCAATGTCCTCTTATTAAAGCAGATATGTATCCAAAAGGGATAGCATAGCCACAACAGAGATATAAGATGTTTCTCTCGTTATGCGGACTTTGCTTCTGTAATGTGCATAGACATTTGAAGGCAAGAAGTCCAGCGCATTGCGCTTGATACTTACAAACCGGAAAAGGCCCACACACACACAGAGAACACGTGTCCAAGCCCATGAGAAGGTTTTCACGCTGACGGTTTTAATGCTGGTCCCGATTCAACCCAAGTGCGCTCTGCTAGAGCGCTCCTTGGTTAAATCAGACACAGGGAGACAGATGACAATCTATAAAACACACATATTTCTGGGAGAGCATTAGAGTCACGATACCCAACCAGATTTGATGCATAGAGTGCTGTTCCCCAAAGCCCCCATGTACTGGAGATAAATAAATAAAACATACAGTATTTATAGAATAATTGTACAAATAATTTGCAGATCAGCTTTATCTTGAAGGACATTTGACCTTAGTGAGACTGAAGTGGAACAGATGGTTGACAGTAAATGCATATAAAAGCTCCAAGGTTACATGGCCTTGACCCCTAAATTACAATAGGCCAATAATATACCATCATATATCTTTCAGCAGCCTGGATTGAAATGATAATAAGGCTGTATGAGCTGACATAGGCTAGAATTACCGGTTTCTACCTTCGCTGCAATAATTAATAGTGTTTATATAATGATAGTAAATGAAGTCATGCTTGTTCTAATATTTCCATATTTTTATGAAAATCATTGAAAAAGTAACTCTAAATCTATTATGACCAGACCTCTTAATTGAAACGGAGCAAAGAATGGCGTGCCATGGTTCTGTAAAAAGCTTTTGAGGGAATTGGGAATTAAGAGTTCAGTTGTTAGTTGGAGGCGTGATAGGCTTCCCTGAAGAGGTGAGTTTTCAGGACTCACCTAAAGGCTGCCAGAGTAGGAGCTAGCGGGACAGATTGAGGTAGAGAGATCCAGGGGATTGGACAGGCGGTGAAGAAGTCCTGGAGATGAGCATGGGAGGAGGAGATAAGAGTGCTTGAGAGCAGGAAGTCTTGGGAGGAGAGGACGGTTTGGATGATATTTGGAGATTGGAGATGTAGCTCGGGGGCTGAGTTGTGGATAGATTTGTAATACTGCTTTAATTATAGGTCTAGAAAAGAGCCCAGTGGGAATGCTCAGACCATAACAGGTTGCTGGTCAAAACTGATACAGTGGTGTGAAAAAGTGTTTGCCCCCTTCCTCATTTCCTGTTCCTTTGCATGTTTGTCACACTTAAGTGTTTCGGAACATCAAACCAATTTAAACAATAGTCAAGGACAACACAAGTAAACACAAAATGCAATTTGTAAATGAAGGTGTTTATTATTAAAGGTGAAAAAAAATCCAAACCATCATGGCCCTGTGTGAAAAAGTGATTGCCCCCCTTGTTAAAACATACTATAACTGTGGTTGTCCACACCTGAGTTCAATTTCTCTAGCCACACCCAGGCCTGATTATTGCCACACCTGTTCACAATCAAGGCATCACTTAAATAGGAGCTGCTTGACACAGTAAGGTCCACCAGAAGATCCTTAAAAGCTACACATCATGCCGAGACCCAAAGAAATTCAGGAACAATTGAGAAAGAAAGTAATTGAGATCTATCAGTCTGGAAAGGGTTATAAAGCCATTTCCAAAGCTTTGGGAATCCAGCGAACCACAGTGAGAGCCATTATCCACAAATGGCGAAGACATGGAACAGTGGTGAACCTTCCCAGGAGTGGCCGGCCGCCCAAAATTACCCCAAGAGCGCAGCGACGACTCATCCAAGAGGTCAGAAAAGACCCCACAACAACGTCCAAGGAACTGCAGGCCTCACTTGCCTCAGTTAAGGTCAGCGTTCATGCCTCCACCATCAGGAAAAGACTGGGCAAAAATGGCCTGCATGGCAGAGTTCCAAGGAGAAAACCACTGCTGAGAAAAAAGAACATCAAAGCTCGTCTCAATTTCTCCACAACACATCTTGATGATCCCCAAGACTTTTGGGACAACATTCTGTGGACCGATAAGACAAAAGTGGAACTCTTTGTAAGGTGTGTGTCCAAGTATATCTGGCGTAGAAGGAACACTGCATTTCATAAAAAGAACATTATACCAACAGTAAAATATGGTGGTGGTAGTGTGATGGTCTGGGGCTGTTTTGCTGCTTCAGGACCTGGAAGACTTGCCATGATAAAAGGAACAATGAATTCTGCTGTCTACCAAGAGATCCTGAAGGAGAATGTCCGACCATCTGTTCGTGTACTCAAGCTGAAACGAACTTGGGTTCTGCAGCAGGACAATGATCCTAAACACACCAGCAAGTCCACCACCGAATGGCTGAAGAAAAACAAAATGAAGACTTTGGAGTGGCCTAGCCAAAGTCCTGACCTGAATCCTATTGAGATGTTGTGGTATGACTTTAAAAAGGCCGTTCATGCTCGAAAACCCTCTAATGTAACTGAATTAGGACAATTCTGCAAAGATGAGTGGGCCAAAATTCCTCCAGGACGCTTTAAAAGCCTCATTGCACGTTATCGCAAACGCTTGGTTGCAGTTGTTGCTGCTAAGGGTGGCCCAACCAGTTATTAGGTTTAGGGGGCAATCACTTTTTCACACAGGGCCATGATGGTTTGGATTTTTTTTCACCTTTAATAATAATCACC
Source organism: Lithobates pipiens (assembly GCF_037356315.1). NCBI lineage: Eukaryota > Metazoa > Chordata > Amphibia > Anura > Ranidae > Lithobates > Lithobates pipiens. The sequence goes on from NW_027507789.1 coordinate 23,396,246, forward strand.
TTCATTTACAAATTGCATTTTGTGTTTACTTGTGTTGTCCTTGACTATTGTTTAAATTGGTTTGATGTTCCGAAACACTTAAGTGTGACAAACATGCAAAGGAACAGGAAATGAGGAAGGGGGCAAACACTTTTTCACACCACTGTATCAATTTTAAGATGACCACACAGTCTGACCCTGACAAGGAGCGAAAACAAGTAAATAGTTAAAAATCAGTTAAAAATTAAGTTGTCTCTGATGGATAAAGCTATAACAATCAACAGTGATTGAATGAACGACTTGTATAGTGCTACCTATGTGAACTGAATCGCCTCATGGCGCTTTCTTGCCACCGGTGTCCATCTGCAGCTTTTACGTGGTCCTTTAACCTGTAGGGTCCCGACACACTTACAACACATACACATATTATGGCCAATTTTTTTTGGACAGGGTCTAATTAACCTACCAGCATGTCTTTGGAGTGTGGAAGGAAACCGGAGTACCCGGAGGAAACCCATGCAAGGCACAGGGAGAACATGCAAACTACAGGCAGATAGTGTCATGGTTGGGATTTGAACCAGCAACCATAGTTCTGCTAGGTGAAAGTGCTAACCACTACACCACTGTGCTACCCCATGGAGTGGAGGTTCCGATTATTACAGGCGCATTATACCAAATAAAAAAAAGTCCGGGTTCAGGGCCTGCGGGCTGGAGGGGCGTACTGTATCTGTGTGCTGGAGAGACTGGAGGGAAGTAAGCCAGGGACTTGTTGCTACTGTGCTGAGGGCTTGGAGCTACAGTGAGCCCTTAAAACGATTGTTGATGCATATGTGCACAGCCTGGGACTTTGCTTGTTGCTGCAGAGTACTGATGTTGGATGAGAAGACCTGGCTCCCAATTGGCATTCCAATTCATCCCAAAAGCGTTTAGTAGAGTTGAGGTCTGGGCTCTGTGAGTGCCTCTACGTCCTCAAACTATGTCTTTATTGATCTGGCTTTCTTCACATGTAGCGTTCTCCTGGATAGGTCGTAGATTAGATACATTTAGTTACTGGCTCACTGTAATCAGTTGAGCGCCATGTGATTGTTTTAGTCTGCTCTGTGTTTCATTGGCTACAGGGTTGATTGCTTCCGCCCTGTGTATCTGGAAAGGTTCTGGAAAATAGTGGGCTGGGAGAGTCAAATTAGCAGCTGAATATTTATGCAGCCCTGGCCAATCCCTAGGGAAGGGTGCCCAGATGGTGGATGGGAGGGAGCATAAATACCCTGAGACATGGAGCAGAGGAGTTCTTCCTATGAGGAGGAGACCTCACTGTACAACAAGAACAGAGGATGCACTGGCCTTGCTTATTACCTTTACAAAAACTTTATTGTAGTAATAACCAAATCATGGTCTTCCTGCGTTCTTGGGACTTGGCTCATATTACCAGGCCTGCAGGACACTGTAGACACTTATATGGTTGACTGTTGATGCTGTTTGTGAGTATGTACAATATCTGTTTTATTACTACAATAAAGTTTCTGCAAAGGTAATGTGCAAGGCTGATGTGCCCTTTTTTTTTTGTTGTTTTACAGTGTGGCCTTTAGGCTCCCCCAGCCCTTGGAAGGCAGCAAGGTTTTGCCTATATTGGTATAGCTGAAGATTGGTGATACTTCTTTGCCAGTATATTCCTCTTGAGCACAGGGGATTGTTCTTTAGAAGGAAATCTCTGGACACCCGGGCAGGTTTGTCATGTGTCTGCTCTTCATCGAGGTCCCAGCTGGGCTAGTTGGGGGGGTCTATTCTGCTGAAAGTCACTGGAGTTGACTGAGGGACTTTCGTCGGAGGATCTGGTCTGGTATCACTGGAGAGGTGTCTGGAAGATAGTGGACGGAGGCATCCAATTATCCAAGAACATTAGTGAGTACAGACTGGTGTGAGAGATCCCTGAGATGTGTGCTGCTACTAATCCTCAGGTACTAAGACTCAGCATTGCTTAACCACTTCAGGTCCGGAAGGTTTACCCCCCCCCCCCCCCTTCATGAATAGGCTATTTTTGCGATACGGCACTGCGTTACTTGCATGGCTGTTCGAAGCTATACCCAAATAAAATGTATGTCCTTTTTTTCCCACAAACAGAACTTTCTTTTTAGTGGTAATTGATCACCTCTGCGTTTTTTTTTTTTTGTTTTTTTTTGCGTTATGGACAAAAAAAAGCTGACAATTTTGAAAACAAAAACAATATTTCTTACCTCCTGCTATAAAACATATCCAATAAAAAATGTAAAAAATCAATTTAGGCCAATATGTATTCTGCTACATATTTTTGGTAAAAAAAAATCCCAATAAGCGTATATATATTGATTGGTTTGCGCAAAAGTTATAGCGTCTACAAACTATGGGATAGATTTATTGATTTTTTTTTAAACTAGTAATGGCAGCAAACAGCAACTTATAGCAGGACTGTGACATTTTGGAAGACAAATCAGACACTAATGCCGCATACACACGATCAGAAATTCGGCCAGCAAAAGACTGATGAGAGCTTTTGGTCGGAAAATGCGATCGTGTGTATTCTCCATCGGACTTTTGCTCTTTTGCCAGCAAAAGATTGAGTGCATGTTCTCAAAAAGTTCCTATCCGAAAATGCGTTTGTGTGTATGCAATTCCGACGTGCAAAAACTCACGCATGCTCAGATTCAACTACGAGACGGAAGCTATTGGCTACTGGCTATTGAACTTCCTTTTTCTAGTCCCGTCGTACGTGTTGTACGTCACTGCGTTCTTGACGGTCGGAATTTGGTGTGACCGTGTGTATTCAAGACAGGTTGAGCGAAATCCCGTCGGGAAAACCATCAGAGCTTTTTCCGACCAAAATTCGATTGCGTGTACGCGGCATAAGTGAAATTTTTTGGGGACTAGTGACACCAATGCAGTGGTCAGTGCTAAAAAATGCACTGTCACTGTACTAATGACACTGGCAGGGAAGGGGTTAACATCAGGGGCGATCAAAGGGATAAATGTACTCCTAGGGAGGGCTTCCTAACTGGGCACGGGAGGTGCTTTAAGTGTGGAAAGGCAGAGATCTGTGTTTCTGCTTAGCAGAAACAGAACAGCGATCAGCCCTGTTTACATAGGAAGATCGTTGTTCTGCCTGTGTCACGAATGCTCGCGCTGGGTTGAATCACAGGGGTCTACCCCCCCCCCCAGACCCAGAGAAGCAGAATCACGTACAGGCATGAGTTTCTGCCTGTAGGAACCTTCCGCCCTGCAGTAAATGTACGTGGGGCGGTCATCAACAGGTTACAGGGGACATTGTGCCTGGTGTCCTGATATAGCTCAGTCCGCTAACTGCTTGTGCAAGTACTCTGCTCAGAATATTAGGAGGAGAATTAGTGTCAACTAGTTGCTGCTAAATTTACTAGAGTATCCCACAGTAATGCCTTGTACACATGGTTGGATATTCCGACCACAAAATCCGTCAGATTTTTTCCGATGGATTTTGTCCTAAACTGGTGTTGCATACACACGGTCGGACAAAGTTGTCGTAAAACCCAATCGCTCGGAACGTGATGAAATTCGTTCGTTACGACGGGACTACGTTGAGGCTACTAGCCAATAGCTTTGGTCTCGTAATTTGATCTGAGCATGCGTGGCACTTTGTCCGATCGGAATTCTCTACAAACGATCGGAAAAAGTCAGATCTGATTTTTTTGGTGGTAAATTTGAGATCCTGCTCTCCAAATTTTTCCGTTGGAATTTATGACGGAAAAGGTCCAATAGAGCCCACACACGATCAGATTTTCTGACAATATAATCAGATCTGACCTTTTCCGTCCGATTTTCCGACCATGTGTACAAGGCATTACCCTACTCCTCTCCCAGTTCAAATGCTACAATAAAGCATCAGAAAAGGATATCCCTAGCCCAGCCTTTCTCAACCTTTTCAACACAGAGGAACCCTTGAAATAGTTCTCCAGTCTCAGGGGAACCCCTGCTAAAAATTAGAAATCTACAACTCATGATACATTAGTGTGATGGTCAGTGGGAAGAATGGCCCTTACACTTGTGGTCATTGGGAAGAATTACCACCTTACAGATAGCTAAAAAGATCAATGGTGTCAGTGGGAACTTATTAGAGAGGCAGAAATTGCCCAATGCTGAAGGAACCCCTAGCAACTTCTGGAGGAACCCTGGTTGAGAATCCCTGCCCTAAACTGTTCATAGAACCAAAGGAGTGACTGTGACTGTGTACCTGGCTGCGGGTGCAACTATAGGTAAAGACCCTATGGACCTAAATAATGGGCTCCTGCAGGAGAGAATGCTATACACATGGTCAGAATTAGAAACATAGAAAAGTGAGTATTCTATTCTAGTATTCTATTCGCTTTTCCCACTGCCTGGTCACACTGTTTGCTCATTTTGCAATCATCTGAAATAAGCACCCCCAATTTTATTTTTTTGTCTGTAGTTCTGGCCATGGGCGGACTGACCTTTCGGGCACTTGGGCACTGCCCGAGGGCCCCATGCCACTAAGGGGCCCCATCAGGGTTGCCAGCCTCAATAAAACCAGGGACAGTATGTAAAAATCTATGTTTTAAAAAAAAAAATCCCAAGATTATAGCTGCCCCGCCTCTCCAGTACCTATTCAGTGTGGGTATGTTTATTCTGTGTGTGTATACAGTGTGTGTATATTGTGTGTCTGTGTGTGTATACTGTATATGTGTGTGTATACTGTATGTGTGTGTGTACTGTGTGTGTGTATACTGTATGTGTGTGTATACTGTGTGGCCCCATAATCTATTGCCCGGGGGACCCCATAATCTCCTATTGCCCGGGGACCCCATGAGTCGTCAGTCCACCCCTGGTTCTGGCTTACACCGTAGCCCCAATGTTGTACAGTCATCATGGAACAGGAAAGGGCCACAAGGTTAAGAAGACACAATTGTTGATATTATCTTTGAGTATTAACATTACCCTTCACCAGAAACACCTAAACTCAACAAATTGGGCATTGTCCACATTGGACCACATAGTAGGTGGAACGGTAAGCCCTTGTACACACAGTCGGACATTCCGACGACAAAACCTGTCGGATTTTTTCCGACGGATTTTGTCCAAAACTGGTATTGCATACACACAAAGTTGTCGGAAAATCCGATCGTTCGTAACGTCATGACGTTATTTAGTTACGACGGGACTACGTTCAGGCTAGTAGCCAATAGCTTTGGTCTCATAATTTGATCTGAGCATGCGTGGCACTTTGTCAATCGGAATTCTCTACAAACGATCGGACAAAGTCCGATCGGATCATGTTGTCGGAAAATTTTTATATCCAGCTCTCAAACTTTGTTGGTCGGACATTCAGACGGAAAAAGTCAGATGAAGCCCACACACGGTCGGATTATCCGACAACACAGTCCGATCGGACATTTTCCGTCAGGGAATGTCCGACCGCGTGTACAGGGGCTTAGATCTGCACAGTATTTCGGTGATATTGTGTATCAAAAGATTGAAATGGCGTTTGCATAAAACCACAGCCAGACTTGACTCCCCTTTGGTGATGACGTATGTGGTTGCTTAGTATTCTGCGCAGAGCTAACATGACCTCAAAAGCCTATACCTAATTTTAAATGGAATATTCATAATAATCTATTTCGTTTTACTTCCGGCTTTTTGGAGAACTTGCGAGTAATGTTTTCAAATCACAGCTTTCAAAACAAGTCCATAGCTGAATAAACATGTTTAGATTAATATTGACAACTTGAGATCTGAATTCTTCTTTTGGATCATGGAGTGTGCATTATAGCTAAAAGAGACCATGCCGAGAAGATTGTCAATACCTAACACAAGCTGTTGAGCCGTAAGTAGAAAAGATGCTTTCATGAATAGGTACAGTATTTGTTTCTTATAAAGAATCTACATTATTTTATTTTATTTATTTTATTAGAGATTTAGGTGTATATAACAAACACAAATGAATGCAGAAGATTTTACCCCCCTCCTGACCAGAGCACTTCTTGCAATTCGGCATTGCGTCGCTTTAACTGACAATTGCGCGGTCATGCGACGTGGCTCCCAAACAAAATTGGCGTCCTTTTTTCCCCACAAATAGAGCTTTCTTTTGGTGGTATTTGATCACCCCTGCGGTTTTTATTTTTTGCGCTATAAACAAAAAAATAGCGTCAATTTTGAAAAAAAAAACACATTATTTTTTACTTTTTGCTATAATAAATATCCCCCTTTTACATATTTTTGGTAAAAAAAAAATTGCAATAAGCGTTTATTGATTGGTTTGCGCAAAAGTTATAGCGTCTACAAAATAGGGGATAGTTTTATGCAATTTTTATTAATAAAATGGCGGCGATCAGCAGTTTTTATCGTGACTATGACATTATGACGGACACATCGGACACTTGTGACACATTTTTGGGACCACTGGCATTAATACAGCAATCAATGCTTTAAAATTGCATTGATTACTGTAAAAATGTCACTGGCAGTGAAGGGGTTAACCACTAGGGGGCGGGGAGGGGTTAAGTGTGTCCTAGGGAGTGATTCTAACTGTCTGGGGGATGGGCTGTGTGTGACGTGGACACTGATCACTGATCCAGATGACAGGGAGCAGACGATCAGTGTCCTGTCATTAGGCAGAACGGGGAGATGCTGTTTACATTGGCCCCCGTTCTTGAGATCCGTGACACGATCGTGGGTATCCCCGTGGCGATCGAGTCCGCAGGTCCTGCGGGCACGTTCACGGAGCTTGCGGCAGGCGGGAATTTCAAAGTAATGTACGGGTTATGTTACTTTGCCCAGTCATGCCATTCTGCCGACGTATATATGCCGACAGCGGTCGGCAAGTGGTTAAAGAAAAATTCTTTCACAACGGATTTTCTTGTCAGCAAATTTGAGAACCAGATCTCAAATTTTGTGCGACGGAAATTCCGATGGAAAATGTCTGATGGAGCCTACACACAGTCGGAATTTCCGACAATAAGCTCCCATCGAAAATTTTCCTTCGGAAAATCCAACCGCGTGTACGGGGCATTAGTCTGTGCTTCAAGTGATACTAAACACACACTGTATAATTTACATTGCCCTTTCTATTTCTATATGTGGATGATGGCACTGTAATAATAAAAAATCTACAGTACCCTTTTTCTAAATCGATATTCAGAAAAAGGGTACTGCCAATACCAGTTGGGGATTGGTCAGGGCTCCCACATGAGCTGCCTGCCACTCCAGCTTTAGGCCCTGCCCCTCTTCCAGAACATTCTCCCTATGCTTGCAGCATAGGCCTGCCTAAATTTACCTGTGCTGAGGACCATCAAGTCAAAATGTCAGGGCTGTGCTCAGCCCTTCCTTCTCTGAGCTGGTCGCTCAGCTGTCTGCTAATTGCCAGCTCCCATCTCTCCACAGTGACTCACCTGTAGATGATATCCTGCTTGTCAGTCCTGCCTACGTAAGCCGCCCAGCCCAGATGATCTCTGCCTTCACCTTGGTCACATCTCTAGAGACGCTCTCCTGTGGTCCCATTAAAGACTTGCTTGGCTGACAATCCTTCTGGCTCCAGATCCTGCTTGCTTTTCTACTACACTGTTCTCTGGCTCCCTGAGGTTTTGGCTTGTCTGACTATCCGTTCTGGTTCCTGAACTCTGACTATGTTTTGACTACGTTAACTCTGTTTACCTTTTTTATTATTACTAAACAAGTGTCTTAAGGGCCGGTTCACACTGGGGGCGATGCGAGGTGACACGACTTGCCTCGCCGCGACCTGACAAGTCGCCCCCGTTCTGTACAATGGAACCGTTCTGAGAGGAGCGACTCGAGTCGCTCCGACTCAGAAAAAAGGTTCCTGTACTACTTTTGGGCGACCTCGGGGCGACTTGCATTGACTTCTATACAGAAGTCATTTGCAAGTCGCCGCTGAGGTCGCGGCAGGTCGCGGCAGGTCGCGGCGAGGCAAGTCGGTGTCGCCTCGCATCGCCCCCTGTGTGAACCGGCCCTAACTGTACTTCTGTCTCAATCTGATTCATGGCTGTGAAAATCAAGGGGAAAAATTACTTAGTGGAAAAACTTTATAATAGTATTCTCAAAGCGAGAGCTCACTGAAAAATATACTATCACCTCCATTTAAAAAGAAAAATCTACAAAGGCAAACCATTTAAGATCAGCATATAGACAAGCGAAGGAAAAAAAGAAAAAAAAAGAAGAAACTTCTCAAGAAGAAATCTCTTCTGTGAAACTAAAACGAAGATGTGTTTTCTTAAAGGCCATTGCATGAATTAATACTGCCTGCAGGCACTGCTTGTACATGTGGGATTTGGTGTGACTTTATCTCTTTCTGTTTAATATAAAACTATGCTTACCATAGCAACCAATGCTCTGATAGTATGCGTACACTCATCCCTTTGGATTTAGAGAATTTGATCAAAAAATCAGCACAAAACAGTATGTAAATTATCAGCCGGCAATATTCTCTGAGTTAACCTCTTCTCTCCCCTCCGTGAGCCTGTTAGGAGATGCTAACAGAAACAGAAGATAAACAGTAAATTAACAGACTAATTACATTATTTACAGTGTATGTGTTTTTTATTTTTATTTTTTATTTATACAGGGCTTGCATAGTCTTTATTGCCTCAGAGAATACAAAGAATCCTTTACATTAGGCCCTGCCCCTCAGGGCCGTCTTTAATATTTTTTTGGGCCCTGGGCAAAAATTTTCTTAGGGCCCCCCTCCCCCCATGCAATTTCGCTCTCCACCTTCTCTGAGACATACAATAAATAGCAGCTAGACTTAAAATCAGTTTACTGTATCAGATCAGGCAGCGATTGCGATTGGTTGCCAGAGGTTACAGCATATCATTACTGCTTACTGACTGGTTGCTAGAGGTTATAGCACTCCTTAAGGTTCACTGATTAGTTGCTAAAGGTTACAGCATATGATTTCTGCTTGTTGATTGGCTGCTAGAGATTACTGTACAGTAATACTGCTCGCTGGTTGCTGTAGGTTACAGCACATCATCTCCTCACTGCAGGGGGCATGATATACATATGAATGCTGCCTTATTTACATATCAATGACGTTGGCCTCAGCTATTTACATATGCATGTCACTGCTATTTACATATCAATTCTGGTTATTTACATGTAAACACAGGGTCTACAGGTGAGTTGTCTGTACACAACAATAGGTCAGAGCTGGGCAGCGTTAGTAGCAGCACTTCACACTGAGATATCAGGACACAGCACAGGACTAAAACCTCAAGGGACTAGGAATGTAAACTGGAATAGTTGGCAAGTATGAGGCAGCTGCTTTGAGCCCCACAACAATGCCAGGGCCCAGGGCAGCTGCCCCTTTTGCTCTGCCTTAAAGACGGCCCTGCTGCCCCTGAGGAGTTTGCAGTTGCTGCCAAAGCCATACTGATACTCAATAAAGTCGAACTGTACTTTGCCCACTCAGTGCAAAGCTACAGATTTATCTAAAAAAAAAAATCTGTAGCTTTGCAAAACACAATGGAAATGATCTGCTGGCAATGTTCTCTGAGTTAACCTCTTCTCTTCTCTCGTCTCACCTTATGAGCCTGTTAGCCTGTTAGCAGATGCTAACAGAAATAGAAGATTAAGGCCCCTTTCACACTGGGGCAGTGCAGGCGTCGGCGGTAAAGTGCCGCTATTTTTAGCGGCGCTTTACCACCATTTTAACCCCAGCTAGCGGGTGGAAAAGGGTTAAAACCGCCCGCAAAGGGCTGCTGCAGAGGCACTTTGCCGGCGGTATAGCCGCGCTGCCCCATTGATTTCAATGGGTAGGAGCGGTTTAGGAGCGGTGAATACACCGCTCCTTCACTGCTCCAAAGATGCGGCTAGCAGGACTTTTTTAACCGTCCTCCAGCTTTCACACTGGAGTGAAAGGGGCCGGTTTTTCCAGGCGCTACACAGGTGCTATTTTTAGCGCTGTAGCGCCTGAAAACCGCCCCAGTGTGAAAGGGGCCAAACAGTAAATTGACAGACTAATTACTTTAATTACAGTTTGCTTGTCTTGTTTATTTATACAGGGCCTGCATATGCTTAATTGCTTCAGAGAATACAAAGAATGATTAACATTAGGCCCTGCCCCTGAGAAGTTTATAGTTGCTGTCAAAGCCATACTGATATGCAATAAAGTCAAACTGTACTTTGCCACTCAGTGCAAAGCTACAGATTTATCTAAATGCCTGCCCACCTCCCTACATAAAGTCATCTTCCTTTCACTCCCAAATTCCTGTTCGGCTGCCTGAATTGAAATGAACTACTCAATAGTTCCAGGTATGAGGGAACAGGTAACGTTATCTGCCTCCTCCCAAAATGCAGTCCTTAATTTGCCAGTCGTCAGGAACTAACGCTGTTAGATTGGGAAGGGGTGAAACCATTTTCACCTATTGACACTGCCAGTAAGTCTTTTTTATTTTTCATCTTTCTTTAATAGCAACTGTGGCAGTTAGAGGGTTGAGACAACCATTTACCCCTGACAGGGCTGCTTACTATGCTCAGCTTTAATTTACTATGCTCAACTTTTAATTTATTTATATAAAACCTTCATCCCAAAGGTTGCTGTAACTGCTTAAAATGAATTAGCTGGAGTTCACATTTGAAGCCCAACTCATTGGCCAATGAAGAGGTCCAAAGACCGCCACTCATACTAGCTCATTATCAAATACTTACCTTATAACGAAGCCCCCGTATCGGTGCCCGGTACACGCCGAGTGAGCTGACATCTTGCCCTCGGCGTGTCTTCCGGGTTCGCGGCTCTGGGCGCTGTGAGTGGCCGGAGCCACGATGACGTCACTCCCGCACATGCGAACAGGAGTTTTCTTCCCGGTAAGTACTGGCAACGCTGCCGGACCTTCAGCTGGGGCATTCAGAGCGCATGCACCGCTGACGTCAGCGGCTGCATGCATAGGGAATATCTCCTAAACCGTACAGGTTTAGGAGATATTAATTTTACCTACAGATAAGCCTTATTATAGGCTTACCTGTAGGTAAAAGTGTAAAATTTGAGTATACAACTGCTTTAAGCATTTAGTTCCACTTTAAAGGGTTAGTTCAACTTTCAGAAAAAATAAAAAAAAGTGAATTAACACTGTACACCCTCTCTACCCTGCATCATGGTCCCTGCTCTATTTACCTCTGTGGGTGATGAGCTGTCAGTGCCCACGCAATTGGTGCTGAGGTCCATGGATTTGAAGTGCTCACTCTCCTCCCCCTTCTTTCTGCAGGACTTCTAGAATGGATCAGAGCGATATTGATTGTTCAGTGCCAACACAAAGCATTGATTTCATTTGTCCTGGAATCCCTGTACAAAGAAGGGGGAGAAGAGCAGGGACTTGGTAGAGAGGGTGTATCATCTCAATCTGCTAGTGCATTTAACATTATCTTCTTCCCAGTTTGGCACTGCTGTTGTCCAATGGTGTCTCCAAAGCTCCTCTATCCTGAGTGGAGACACCCTAAAACAGGAAGTGCATCACTGGCTGGATCACCAGGTGAAAATTAAGGGATAAAATACAGAAAATGAATGCAGCTACCACATGTAAAGGCTAAGATAGCCTTTTCCGGAAACTAGTCTGGGCATTTAAAGGCCACCAGTAGATTTCCGAAAACTGCACAGCTTTATAAAACATTCATTACATTATTTGTCATAGTTATAGGCCTCTGGAAACCAAACACACCTGATCCTCCTCCTCCCGGGTCCCTCACACTCTAGCCCCCCCCCCCCCGGCAATAAAACCGTAACCCTCACATCTTGTGCACTGCTAAGTGGGTTGCAACATGTGTTAGAAAGCACATTAGGCAGCAGCAACATGCAATTTTATGAGTTTCCATTATTTTCAAAGGAAAGCATACGTCCACAAACACTTGACTGAATGCAGTCTTGGGGAAAATATGAATGGGATTGGTGACAGTGAAGAATGTCTTACTGCTGCCACTTTGATACATAATAAGGCTTTCTGTATGTGAGAGACACTAGGAGTCTTCAAGGGGTGTGTTTGGGGATTCCTCTTCTGCACCTCAAAAAGACAACAAAAGGTGTTCTCAGATCACCAGATTACCAACAAAAGGGAGTGGGATACACAGTTGTAAAACAGCAATATTGAGATGAGCCATTCTCAACCAGGGTTCCTTCAGGGGTGGCTAGGGATTCCTTGAGCTGTGGCTAATTGACCTCACATTTGATGGTGCCTGCATAATTCGAGGTTCAATGCCATCAGCATGACGACCATTTGAAGAGGAGAAGAACAAGGGGGGCGGGACTTTATATGAAGTACAAGGTAGCAATAGAATTGATTGGTGAATTCACCAATCAATTCTATTGCTACCTTGTACTTCATATAAAGTCCCGCCCCCTAGTTCTTCTCATCTTCAAATTAATTGGGATGAAAACGCATGACCTTACCAGGCCATGGTTTAATTTAAAGTCCCTAGGGATGGAATTACATGACCTTACCAGGACATGGCTTTGTTAAAGTCCCTCATAACCCTCAATTTTGTCATTAAGCATGACGACCATGGTGTTATTCTGACCACCCGTGTAATGGGGGCATTCTTCCTATATAACACCACCAACATAAGGAACATGTTCCAAATGACCCTCAAAAACTATCCTCACCAGGAGTTCTGTGAGACCTTTGAGTTCTTTGAGATCTTAAAATTATTTTAAGGGTCGAAAAAGGCTGACCTATAAGAAATGCCTTAAAGTGGAAGTAAACCCTCCTATCGTTTTCAGCCAAGGAAGCTGCCATCTTTAATCTTTAACTGCCATGAAGCTGCACATGCGCACAGTTATGACACCAGCCATTGGATGGTTTGACAGTTTGGTTGAGAGCACAACCAATGTGACAGTTAACATTTCCGACATGCCGGGAATGTAACTGTTTTTTCAAACTGTTAGATCGATGGGTTTACTTCCGCTTTAAGCAAGTGGGTCATATACCGAACATTCATATCATGACTTCATTTTCAAATTTTAGGTAAGGAGGGGACCCTGGTCTTGGGGAAAATTCCAATTTGGTATGGCAGTTTTCTCAGAGGCAGCTCTCTGGTGTTTGCTTAACAAGCCCTGGTCATGTTTTCAGGGGCAAAAGTTGCAATATTGGTAGACAGAAGAGAGTGCCAAGATGGGCTTGACAGTTTAGTTAAGGTTTATTTGTCATAGGTGTAGTTAAAACTTGCCAAACCATTTTGGGTTTTCAGCAGTTCCTTCCTCAGGGCCTATATAAAATTAGACTGGGAGGTATATAGGCAAGGATTGGTCTCCTGAGATAAGATTTGATTAGAGCCTGCTCAGGTCATGTTGGATGAAGATAGATGTTCCTTTTTTCTCTTTCTGAAAACCAGCAATTAACAAGTTTTCTCCAAGCCTTTAATAGTTTCCATTGATCTTCTATTCTTGGGTTATTAAAACCATCGATATACCACCTCAGCAATATGATAATGCACATTTTTTTCCCTGTGCAACCTGACAGCTGGAAATGTTGTGTACACGCGTTTATACTCTAGCTCAATTTTGGATAACTGTTCAGTAATTATTGTGGTAATATTTCAGATATGGAAAAGAGGAGGGTGTGAAAGAAGAAAATAATAATGATGAAATTTAGAAAGAGATTCAAGTGATTAAACATGGAATAGCCGTTTTAGGTCAAAGCAACAAACTAGCTTCCAGCAATACCAGGCAGAAAATAAAGGCAATAAGCTACTATAATTATCTAGCAAACACTGCAATTGTAATACAACCATACAGCAATTCTCTAAGTTTACCTTTACCTGAGTGCTTTATAATCCCCCCTATAGTAAGATTTAAGAGAGCACCTGACAGAGTCACTAGAAGCAAGTTTGTTCTACTTCTCTTTCTGCTTCTTGATTCAAATTCAAACTTCTAAGCCCTTGTACACACGGTCGCAGATTCCGACGGAATGTTTCCTATCGGACCATTTTGTCGGATATTCCGACTGTGTGTGGTCTGCATCGAACTCTTTCCAACTTGCAGGTAAAATTTTCTGACAAAATGCTCCTATCGGACATACTCCGATCATGTGTAGCCTACTCCGACGGACAAAGTGCCACGCATGTTCAGATCAAATTCCTAGACCAAAGCTATTGGCTACTAGCCTGAACGTAGTCCTGTCGTAATGAAATAACGTCATCACGTTATGTACGATCGGATTTTCCGACAACTTAGTCCGACCGTGTGTATGCAACATCACCTCCGGACCTCTTCCGGAATTAATCCGTCGGAATTACTCTGACGGATTTGGTTGTCGGAATCTCCGACCGTGTGTACAAGGGCTAAGACAGGCTTGAATGTGATTGGTGATGGTGACAAATTTCTTTGTAGTGATTTACTTTACACAATTTCAGTATGTAAGAGATAGCAAGAAACCTAAATGAGTGTTAGGAATGAGCTCCCAAGTGAGTCGAACCCAGGTTCGGAACAAATTTTTTGGGGGTTTTTATTTTTGGGTAACTTAGATAGGGTTAGGGAATTGAGTGGGATACTCCCAAACTATGTACAAATGGGAGGACACTTATCTTCTTTAGAACTATGAGTCTGTAGATACTTGAGGAGATTAATCTTTCCCTGATGAAGTCTTTTCACTAGGAATTAAGTAGACTAAACTCTTCAGGACACTGGGCACTTTGCCCCCTTTACACACACAGCTGACGCTAACCTATGAAGGATGGCCTCAGCCCACAGTCACTAGGATCTCTCTCACCGACCTGTACCCACAAACCTCCTTGGAAAATTGATCGCCTCCTTCCAATATCCTTGCGACACTTTCACCCTGTGATACCAGACTAGATCCTAAGATTACAGTCCCTCAGTCAGCATTCTGCAGCCTCCAGCAGAGCAGGCCTCCAGGTAGCCCACAAGAAAGCCTTGACATCCCACAGGCAAATGGCAGGATGGCCTAAGGGAGCAAGTACCCCCTCCCCCATTAGGCTGTGATCTCCTTCTCAGGAAAAGATACTCCGTTGCTCTCTGTCTCAGAGAATTTATACAGACTTCCAGCTACCATCTGGGTGACCCTGCCCAGGAATTGCCCAGGGCTGTGTGAATATTTAGCTGTTGATTAGACTCTTCCTTCCCACTAATTTCCAGAACTTTCTGGGCTAATCAGGGGAAAGCAGTCAGTCTTGCAACTACTGAAACATAGAACACAGTCAGACTGGTTACAGTTTGCCAAAACGAAATTTACCTAATCCTAGAACCTAACTAGGAGGGCGCCACACTGGAAACATACATGTTAATGATGTCATTTCAATCTTGTCCCATCCTCTGACAGAAACTGGTTTCAGTCCTGCAAAGGTTTTATGAACTATCAGGCTTAAAGGTAACTAGGAATAGGTTGACGGCTATGCTGATCAATCTTTCCCCTTCTCAGACCAACTATCTGAAATGTAACTTTCATTTTACTTGGTCAACTTGCACTCTCTCGTACTTAGATATCTAGATGACCCTTACTCTACAATCGCTTTAGGAAAATGACCACCCTTTAATTGCTAAGATCAGACGCATTTATGGTCATCTTATCATAACTCTTTTTTGGGACAGCCTAAAAAAATGTCTAAAAATACTATACTTTTAGAGCAGTTGTATGAACATGGAACTATGCGAACATTTGAATACCTGAATAAACAACATGATATAGCAAATAAAATATAAATATATATACATATTTAAAATTAAGATATGCCTTGCAGGCCCAATTTGGCAAGCAGACTCTTAAGGTATCAAAATACCCCCTTATAGGACTTCTGAAGTCACCGGGGGCCAAAGGGGCTGATATAAATATTGTACTCATTTTTATTACAAGCTAAAATAGGTAGAGAACCATGGGAAGTAAGAGACAAATGGCAGGTTTTGATCTCAGAAATGACAGATAAGAAATGGGAGGACATATGCTCTTCACATTTGTTGTTATCACCAATAGATAATAACCAGATGACACAATTATATATAATGCACCAGATATACCTTAGCTCTATTAGACTATATAAAATGGGTAGAAGGTCAACATCAGAATGTTTACGATGTCATCAAGATGAAGCGTATTTCTGCCATTTGATTTGGTCAGGGAGGTGTCACGGCTGGGCTCAGCCCTTCTTTCTCTGAGCTGGCCGCTCAGCTGTCGGCCAATTGCCAGCTCCTATCTCGCCACAGTTAATCAGCTGTTGATGATATCCTGCTCGACAGTCCTGGCTACTTAAGCAGTTCAGCCCAGTGGATCTCTGCCTTGGTCAACATCACAGAAACTATCTCCTGCGATCCTGTTCAAGACTTGCTTTGCTGAAATCTCTTCTGGCTCCAGATCCTGCTTGCTGTTCCATTACATTGATCCCTGACTTCTGGCTTGGCTGACTATCCATTCCGGTTACTGAACTATGTTTTGACTACGTTTGTTCTTTTTTTACTTTTATTATTAAACAAGTGTGATTTAACTGTATTTCTGGCTCGGCCTGATTCCATGGTTTCTAATAGGAGCTAATGGGATATTGGAGTAAAGTAATAAAAATTATCTGAAATGCTTAAAAGAGCGGTGCCTTGTACCCCATGAAGTATGTTTGTTGGGAGTGTTGAATGATGAAGAATGGTCAGGACATGTAAAGATGTTTTTGCAAAAAACATTTTTTTAGGCTTGAAAGCAAATTGCTAAGAGATGGATGCAAGTTATACCTCCTTCTTTTAGAGAATGGATTAATGCAGTTAATCCTATCATAGCATATGAAAAAGTTATGTATGAAAGATGGGGAAACCCACAGAAATATCCGAAAATTTGGAGTAAATGGTGTAGTATAGAGGGGACTAGTGAGAGATGGAGTAGATGAACAGAATGATTAACGTAGAAAATTGTAAATGTAATTTGTATTATTATGTATGTTTTTGATATGCAATAAAGAGTATAAAAATATATATATTTTTATCTTTGCTCCAACGACTTGTATTCATTTTTGCATCATGGCCTTGAATTTCTTATTAAAAATACTTTTTTTTTTGTGTGTGCAAATTAACAAATCTTAGTTGCAATCAATGGCCTGCATTTGTGAGAGTATTTTGTATTGTCCCATAGAAAATTTTGATTCTGAATGGAAAGTAAAGGTTTTCTGACAAATCTGTTGGGGTGTACTCAGGGGTGTACTCAGGGGCAGACTGACCATTCGGGCTCTCGGGCACAGCCCCCCATGCCACTATGATGCCCCATCAGGGTTGCCAGCCTCAATAAAACCAGGGACAGTATGTAAAAATCTGTGTTTTTAAAAAAAATACCAAGATTATGGCTGCCCCGCCTCTTGAGTACCTTTTCAGTATGTGTATGTGTATTCTGTGTGTGTGTGTGTATATTGTGTGTCTGTGTGTGTATACTGTATGTGTGTGTATACTCTGTGGCCCCATAATCTATTGCCCGGGGGCCCCATAATCTCCTATTGCCCAGGGCCCTCCCATAATCTCCTATTGCCCAGGGGCTCCATAATCTTCTCCTATTGCCTGGGGGCCCGATAATATCCTATTGGGCCCCATGAGTTGTCAGTCCGCCCCTGGGTGTACTCATTTATGCTTAGCACTGTGTATGTTTTTTAATTAAAAGAGATAATGCAAATATATATTAAAAATATATTTAATAAATGAGCATGTAATCATTCAAAAAATAAAATAAAATACTATACTTTTTTAAGAACCACCCCCCAATATATTGCCAAGGTCCCTATAGACCAAATGAAATCTGAATGAAACAATTTTACATTAATAAATAATTGCCCCAAATTTAATAAACAGATTTTTTTTATTGCCCGCAAAACTCTGGTGGCCTTGGATCACTAGCCGTTCAATCTATAATCTATCTGTAAAATGTGCTCAAGCAGTACTTCAGAAACTTAGATGTTCCATGATTACAATTTGAGGCCACCTCAGATGGTCAAACTCTGGTTCCTATTGGGCTGCACAACAATGTTTAGGCATCTTGCAAGAAGTCAGGAAAATTGGGTAAAACTATTGGTCGTGGCTACATCTTTTTGAGAGTTCGTTTGGGCTTAACAGTACTGAAAAATGTGACCAAGCGGTACTTCAGAAACTCAGATGTTCCATGGTTACAATTTGAGGCCACCTCACATGGTCAAACTCTGGTTCCTATTGGGCTGCACAGCAATGTTCAGGCATCTTGCAAAACGTCAGGAAAATTGGCTAAAACTATTGGTCGTGGCTACATCTTTTTGAGAGCTCGTTTGGGCTTAACAGTACTGTAAAATGTGCTCAAGCGGTACTTCTGAAACTCAGATGTTCCATGGTTACAATTTGAGGCCACCTCACATGGTCAAACTCTGGTTCCTATTTGGCTGCACAACAAGGTTTTGGCATCTTGCAAAACGTCAGGAAAATTGGCTAAAACTGTTGGTCGTCGTGGCTACATCTTTTTGAGAGTTTGTTTGGGCTTAAAAATACTGTAAAATGTGACCAAGCGGTACTTCAGAAACTCAGATGTTCCATGGTTACAATTTGAGGCCACCTCACATGGTCAACTGCTGGTTCCTATTCAGCTGCACAACAATGTTCAGGCGTCTTGCAAAATGTCAGGGAAATTGGCTACAACTATTAGTCGTGGCTACATCTTTTTGAGAGTTCGTTTGGGCTTAACAGTACTGTAAAATGTGCTCAAGCGGTACTTCAGAAACTCAGATGTTCCATGGTTACAATTTGAGGCCACCTCACATGGTCAAACTCTGGTTCCTATTCAGCTGCACAACAATGTTTAGGTATCTTGCAAAACGTCAGGAAAATGGGCTAAAACTATTGGTAGTGGCTACATCTTTTTGAGAGTTCGTTTGGGCTTAATAGTACTGTAAAATGTGCTCAAGCGGTACTTCAGAAACTCAGATGTTCCATGGTTACAATTTGAGGCCACCTCACATGGTCAAACTCCGGTTCCTATTCGGCTGCACAGCAATGTTTAGGCATCTTGCAAAACGTCAGGGAAATTTGCTAAAACTATTGGTCGTGGCAACATCTTTTTGAGAGTTCGTTTGGGCTTAACAGTACTGTAAAATGTGACCAAGCAGTACTTCAGAAACTTAGATGTTCCATTGTTACAATTTGAGGCCACCTCAGATGGTCAAACTCCGGTTCCTATTCGGCTGCACAACAATGTTCAGGCGTCTTGCAAAATGTCAGGAAAATTGGCTAAAACTATTGGTCGTGGCTACATCTTTTTGAGAGTTCGTTTGGGCTTAACAGTACTGTAAAATGTGCTCAAGCGGTACTTCAGAAACTCAGATGTTCCATGGTTACAATTTGAGGTCACCTCACATGGTCAAACTCTGCTTCCTATTGGGCTGCACAGCAATGTTCAGGCGTCTTGCAAAACGTCAGGAAAATGGGCTACAACTATTGGTTGTGGCTACATCTTTTTGAGAGTTCGTTTGGGCTTAACAGTACTGTAAAATGTGACCAAGCGGTACTTCAGAAAATCAGATGTTCCATGGTTACAATTTGAGGCCACCTCACATGGTCAAACTCCGGTTCCTA
Source organism: Lithobates pipiens (assembly GCF_037356315.1). NCBI lineage: Eukaryota > Metazoa > Chordata > Amphibia > Anura > Ranidae > Lithobates > Lithobates pipiens. The sequence continues at coordinate 23,415,753 of NW_027507789.1, forward strand.
TTCGGCTGCACAGCAATGTTTAGGCGTCTTGCAAAACGTCAGGAAAATGGGCTACAACTATTGGTCGTGGCTACATCTTTTTGAGAGTGCGTTTGGGCTTAGCAGTACTGTAAAATGTGCTCAAGTGGTACTTCAGAAACTCAGATGTTCCAGGTTACAATTTGGGGCCACCTCACATGGTCAAACTCTGGTTCCTATTCGGCTGCACAGCAATGTTTAGGCGTCTTGCAAAACGTCAGGAAAATGGGCTACAACTATTGGTCGTGGCTACATCTTTTTGAGAGTTCGTTTGGGCTTAACAGTAATGATCAAACTTAACCATAATGTACTGCCATGTGACAATTATGGATGGTCTTTTTCTAGATGCACAGCTGGAGTTTTCCTTTAAAAGCTTGCATGCAAGAAGTCGGCATTGCAGTTTTACTTCCGATAAATAAAAAGACTTCATAGCTGGCTCCCAGCCCTGTCTAAACATGACAGCTAAGAGCACTCTGAGATACAACTATTAATATTAGTGCTGCTTTTATGTGAGTGTCTTTCTGACGATCGTGTGGTGATGGATGAAATATAATTAAATATTCTATGTTTCAACATTCTCTTTTACTCATTGAAACGGTTTCTTGTTTAACAGTGACTGTTATGGGAGAGGGCAATGCCTCCAAGGACTGTCTTCGACAATAACACATGCTGCTGTGGAAACCGATGAGAATCAGAACATTTTGTCATAGGATCTATCTTGAGACTTAGATTTGGTGAGGTAAAGGGAAACAATAGTGCAAGATATATATACTGCATATACACTATATTGTCAAAAGTATTAGGACGCCTGCCTTTACACGCACATGAACTTTAATGGTATCCCAGTTTTAGCCCCTGTACACACGGTCGGAGATTTCCACAACCAAATCCGTCGGATTCTGCCCGTCGGATTTTGTCCGTCGGATCTTGTCCGAAACTGTTGCATACACACGGTCGGACAAAGTTGGCGAAAAAAACGATCTTTCAGAACGTGATGACGTAATTTCGTTACGATGGGACTACATTCAGGCTAGTAGCCAATAGCTTTGATGTAGGAATTTGATCTGAGCATGCGTGGCACTTTGTCCGATCAAAATGCTCTACACATGATCGGATTAGGTCCGACCGGCCCAGTTGGTCGGGAAATATTTCCAACATGTTGGAAAATTGGGTCCGACGGAGATTCGGATGGAATCAGTCCGATGCATACCACACACAGTCGGATTATCCAACAGATTCTCCGACCGTGTGTACAAGGCTTTAGTCTGTAGGGTTCAGTTGGCCCACCCGTCGCAGCTATAACAGCTTCAACTCTTCTGGGAAGGCCTTCCACAAGGTTTAGGAGTGTGTCTATGGCAGTGTTTCTCAAATCCAGTCCTCAGGCCCCCCCAACAGGTCATGTTTTCAGGATTTCCCTCAGATGAAACGGCTGTGGTAATTGCTAAGGCAGTGAAACTGATCAAATCACCTGTGAAAAATAATGGAAAACCTGAAAACATGACCTGTTGGGGGGGGGCCTGAGGACTGGATTTGAGAAACACTGGTCTATGGGAAGGTTTGACCATTCTTCCAGAAAAGCATTTGTGAGGCCAGGCACTGATGTTAAACGAGAAGGTCTGGCTCACAGTCTCCACTCGAAATTCATCCCAAATGTGTTCTTTTGGGTAGAGGTCAGGACTCTATGAAGGCCAGTCAAGTTCCTCCACCCCAAACTTGCTCACCCATGTCTTTATGGACCTTGCTTTCTGCACTGGTCTAAATCATTTGGTGGAGGGGGGATTATGGTGTGGGGTTGTTTTTCAAGGGTTGGACTTGGTCCCTTAGTTCCAGTGAAGGGAACTCTTAAGGCGTCAGTATACCAAGACATTTTGGACAATTTCATGCTTCTAACTTTGTGGGAACAGTTTGGGGATGGCCCCTTCCTGTTTCAACATAACACAGCAAGGTCCACAAAGACACGGATGAGTGGGTTTGCAGTGGAGGAACTTGACTGGCCTGCACAGAGTCCTGACCTCAACCCGATAGACACCTTTGGGATGAATAAAAGCGGAGACTGCGAGCCAGGCCTTCTCGTCCAACATGAGTTCCTGACCTCACAAATGCGCTTGTGGAAGAATGGTCACACATTCCCATTGACACTCCTAAACCTTGTGGACAGCCTTCCCAGAAGAGTTGAAGCTGTTATAGCTGCGAAGGGTGGGCCAACTCAATATTGAACCCTACGGACTAAGACTGGGATGCCATTAACCACTTCAATACCGGGCACTTTCACACCTTCCTGCCCAGGCCAATTTTCAGCTTTCAGCACTTTGGCAATTCTATGGTCATGCAATGCTGAACCCAAACAAAATTTGTATAATTTTGTTCCCACAAACAGAGCTTTCTTTTGGTGCTATTTGATCATCACTGCGTTTTTGTTTTTTTGCTGAATAAATAAAAAAAGACCAAAAAAGCTTTTCTTTATTTCTGTTATAAAATTTTGTAAATAAGTATGTTTTCTCCTTAAAGAGGAAGTAAACCCTGGGTTTACTTCCTCTTTGACCCCCTGCAAAGGTCACTCTGGCGCATGCGTGCGAGAGCCGTTAGTGACGGCATCTTAGCCTTCACTAACAGCATGCTCAGTGCGCTTGCGCCATTGTCATTGACATCGGTGCCCGTTTTTTGTAAAATATCTCCTTAACTGTGTAGGTTTAGGAGATATTTCTTGCACCTAGAGGTAAGCCTTAATCTAGGCTTACCTGTAGGTTAAAGTGGTCCCAGTGGGTTTACAAGCACTTTAACTGACGGGCGCTGATGAGGCTGTACTGATGGGCACTGATAAGACAGTACTGATGGGCACTAATGTGTTGGCACCAATGATGTGGCACTGATGAGGGGGCACTGATGGGCACTGATGATGGGCACTGATAGGCAGCACTGATGAGGCGGTACTGACGGGCACTAATGAGGTGGCACTGATGAGATGGCACTGATGGGTACTTATAGGCGGCACTGATAGGCGGAACTCATATGCAGCACTCATGGGCATTGATAGGCGTCACTGGTGAGCACTCATACCTGGCACTGATGGGCACTGATAGGCAACACTGATGGGCACTGAAAGGCTGCACTGATGGGCACTTATGGGTGGCACTGCTAGGTGACACTGATGGGCACCAACAGGCGCACTTATGGGCACTGATAGGTGGCACTGATGGACACTGATGGGTGGCACTAATGGACACTGTTAGATGGCACTGATAGGCATCACTGATGGCACTGGCAGGCTGATGAGCACTGATTGGCATCTGTCTGGGCACTTATTGGCATCTGTCTGGGCACCGACTATCATCCCTGGTGGTCCAGGGTGGCATACCTTGTGGCCATCCATTGTGGGCATCCCTGGTGGTCCAATGTGGGCATCCGTGGGGGGCTGCGCTGATAATCAATCAGCGCAGACCCCCCCTGTCAGGAGAGCCACAGATCGGCTGTCCTCTACTCGCGTCTGTCAGACACAAGTGAGGAAAAGGCGATACACATCTTTTCCTGTTTACACTGTGACCAGCTGTGATTGGACACGGCTGATCGCGTGGTAAAGAGCCCTGTCAGAGATCTCCGAGATCGGTGTTGCGGTGTGTCAAATGGACACGCCCCACTACTGATCGATGCACTGCGCGCCCCCATGGGCGTTATCCTGAAAGACATCATATGACGTCCAATCAGGATAATGGAACCACCGTATGGCCGTCATTCTTCTATAGACCAGGCAGGAAGTGGTTAAAGTTCATGTGCATGTAAAGGCAGGTGTCCCCGATACTTTTGGCAATATTGTGTATGTAGCGTTGGATGTGAGTTGGGGTGAGCGCTGAAGCCTGACTGTTTTTGGAAGATATGAAAAAATTGTTAAATATGTAAAAAAATATTTGTATCACCCTGCAACGCATGGCAGGTGCATTGTGGACGTGGTTTGGGGTGCCATTTGAAATTGTCAAGAAATAGATGAAAAAAAATATTAATAAAAAATGCGATTCCATTAAGTTTTACTTGCATTCCCCCCCCCCCCCCCCAAAAAAAAAAACAATTTCTGCAGCTGACCCTAGAAAAATTCAGGCATGAAAAGAAAAAAAGGAAAAGACGGCTTTACAATTCTAGGACCCTGCAGAACTCTC